>NW_007085546.1:1056-36985 GCF_000164805.1 Carlito syrichta
TGACTAATGAAGCTTAGTTTGGCTGGGTAGGTTATTCTTGGTTGAAATTGTTTCTCTTTTACAACTTTGAAGATAGGGCTCCAGGCTCTCCCGGACTGAAGGGTTTCTGTGGATAAATCTGCTGCTATTCTAATTGGTCTTCCCTGGTAGGTAGTCTGGCTTTTTTCTCTTGCTTCCTTTAGGGTTTTTCCTTTTATAGCTACTTTGTTTAGGCAAATTATTATGTGTCTGGGAGTTGGTCTTCTCATTTTTGTCTTGCAGGGGTTCTCTGAATCTCTTGTGTTTGAATTTTTTCATCCTTAATGAGATGAGGGAAGTTTTCTTGAATGATTTCATGAAATGTTTGTTCCAGTGTGGCTTCTGTTTCTCTCTCTGCCTCAGGAAGCCCAATTACTCTTAGGTTTGGTCTCTTGAAGTGATCATTCATCTCTTGCAGGTTTTGTTCTGTCTTTTTGAGCTTCTTTTCTATGCTTTTGACAGTTTGGGTTAGTTCTTTGTTTTGGTCTTCGAGCTCTGAGATTCTTTCTTCTGCTTGGCTGATTCTACTTTCCATGCTTATTAGTTTGTTGTTCATTTCCATCACAGTATTCTTTACTGCTGTCATTTCTGACATCAGCTTCTTCCTATTTTCCTCTTGTCTCTCCTCAATTTTAAAAATTCTCTCCATTAATGTCTTGATGTCTGGGTTTGTTGCATGTAACCAGTCATTCTGGGGGCTCTTCATTGTTTGTGTTCCAGAATCTGTTTTCTCAGTGTCTGATTTCCCAGGGGTCTGTGTAAGACCTATATTCTTCTTTTGGTTTTTCTTCATTTGTGTGGTTTTTCTCCCTCCCTACTTTTTCCTTCCCTCCATGTCACCATCTTCTTTAATTCTGTTATTCAGGGGTAAAGGGATTGGTTTTACTTCTGTTTGTTCAATTTCCTATTCTTTATGTATGTCCTCTTACTTTTTTCAATTCTGGAGTTGCACTGTAGGTTGGGGGTGGTCCTTTTTGCAGTTTTGAGATTTACTTAAGGGGAGAGCTGTGATTCAAAATCTGTCTGCAAGTCCTGGTATTTGCTGACAAGTGTGTGGATAATGTGGAACCCACTTCCCACTACTCTGAAATCTGTCTGTGCAGTGGGGCTGTAGGTTTACTCCCTGAAATAAAATGCGGTTAGCAGAGGGGAGAGAATGGAGCAGATAGTGGGTTGAAGAGGGGAGTGGAGAGATAGAGGAGTAAGGGGGGAAACAAATGAGTGTGCCAACAAATAGAGACAGAGGCCTATACTGAAACAGATAAAAACAATAGACTACAGCTACAGACGAACTAACTCTCATACAAAAAATAAAAAATAAAAATAAAACATATAGTGATGCTAACATACAAGCTACCCAACCACCTTGTTAGTGTGCTGTTCCTCTATACAAAGATATGGTTTACAGAGAGAAGAAAAGAGAAGAAAAGGAAAAGGAAAAAAGACAAAAGGGAACAATACAGTAGGAATAGAATTAAGTCATTAAACTAATAGAATCAATGAAGCACACTCTGAGACATTTCGTTTAAGTTCAATGTCCTTTCAGGTTTGACTTCTAGTTTTCTTTTCAAGCTGGTAAATTAATTTGCAGTTAGGGTCAGTTGTCCCTGATCTGCTGTGAAGGACAGTTCAGATTACCCTCTGTTCAGCACTCTGGTCTATGTCTTAATCAAGCTTGTTTCTCCCGTTTCGGTGTTGTTACCTTGAATCGCCTGCAGGTGGTGCTATCTCAGCTGCTCGCCCCAGAGGGGTTGGGACTGGACAGGAACAAGATGGCTGCCTGCCTCAGAGCAGGCAACAGGAGCCTTATGGTGGGTGGCAGGACTGTCTCAGTCGCAGGAGAGGTGGCAGCAATCCCAGCAGATCTTCCCTGAATGGGTTTGATGTGGATCGCCTCGGGTCTGGGAGGTGTGATGTGCTACGGCCATCACAGAGGATGCAGCAGTGGCGGTGGCGGCAGCGGCGGTGGGGGGAGGGGCTGTGGCGGCACAGTTTGCACCTCAGTGACTGTCCAGACCGTTGCGATGTCCCAGCAGCAGCAACGGTTGGCCGAGCTCTGTATGAAGAGCAGGCTGCGATGTTGGGGTCCACAGCCCCCCGGGTCAAGAGTCAGAGTCCCACTGCAGATTTCTTTTGCAGAGGGCTTCAGAGACCGGGTTGCCCCATTGCCATCTTGCTGCTTCTCCCAATCAAACATTTTTATAAGTTTGCAAAAAATTAGAGACTGTGACAATAAGTATAAAATTACATAGGGAAATACACAAATAACTTCTGCATCAAAGTAAAATCTTAAGAGGTTTAAATTGGTTGTCTACATTTAGCTTTTAATATCCACTTGTGTTATTTTATTTTATTTTATTATTTTTTAAGTTGGAGTCTCACTCTGTTTCTCAGCCTGGTGTGCAGTGGCACGTTTATGGCCACCGCAGCCTAGACCTAGCTTAGGTGATCCCTCCGCCTCAGCCTTCCAAGTAGCTGGAACTACAGATACATACCACCATGCCCAGCTAGTTTTTGTGAGTTATTATAAAGACAATGTATCACCAAGTTGCCTAGGGCTGGTCTTGAACCCCTGGGCTCAGGAAATCCTTTCACCTCGCCCTCCCAAAGTGCTGGGATTACAGGCTGAGCCACCAGACCCAGCATCATTTGTGTTGTTTTTAAGAACCCACACTTTACATCCAATTAAATAATTTCAAACGACATAGAGGCATCTAGGTTAAAAACGAAAAGCTTGTTAAAATATACAATATGACCTTGCTAGGAAATGCTAGTCAATCCTACTTTCAATGTTGACTGTACAGATTTATAGACGAAGTTTTCCATCTATATAATAATAGTATATTCACATATACTATTATGAATGGATATAATAGTTTTTATTTTCTTATTTATAACTACTACACATATGTGGATAAAAATTACACTTTACTTAAAAGCTACTAAAGTTCAAGTGAATACACAATTGGTCCCACATGCAGATAGAGTGGGTATTTACATACAGGGTATTAGAGGAAAGATTTGGGTATGGCATATATATTTATATATATATGTGTGTGTGTGTATATATACACACACACACACACACACACACGTATTATATATAGTATGCATATATGTACACATATATAATAAAATGTACAACCTAAAAATTTCTAACCTATCACTGTGTGCACTTAAAATTCTACAATAAGGGGTTTTAATTATTTGAGCTAAAATGTAGGCCATAGTGGTAGTTTCTTGTTAAAGATTGACATTTTCTTGTAACTTATTTGGTCATGAACAATATAATCTAAATCATAAACCTGGAATGTAGGGGTATAGGCTGGAGGAAATGCTCTAGGGTAAGCCTCCCCAAGCAGAAAGACAAGGCAAAAGTTCAGAAAAGGCCTGGAGCCCTAAGTAAGAACTGGAGAAAGAAGACTTACAGAAAGAGAAAAGACCCTAAGACTTTGCAGAGCTTTAAAGGGCAAACTGCTGACATAAGTTTTCTGAAGGGATATTGGAATGAAGCACAAGGTCAATGTACTCTGCTAACTGGAACATTTAGGGAGTGGCATTTTGACTCAGAATGTATGTGTCACATTCTCATAAAAAAAAATAAACAAGCAGGATGAGAGTGTAAACAAGAGCTGGGTAGATACCATCGCGGGGCTCAACAATCATCCAGGCTCTGAAACCCAGATCCAGGTTCTGTAGCAGCCAGCCGAGGATGCAGAGGAGGGAGCGTGGCTCTTCCAGCAGAAAGTGGAGGAAAAAGGGAAGGATGATTCAGCTGGTTACTTGCTTACTGCCCTGGAAAACCTGAAAAAAGAAGAAAAAAGCTGCTGATAAGAGTGAGAGACATATGAAGGTTGTTGAAAACTGGTTCTTAAAAGGTGAATCGATGGAACTCCAAGAAATCCAACTCCAAGTTTCTAAGCTTATTGCAGAAGAGGCAGATAGGAAGTGCAAAGAAGTGCCTCGTCAGTTGGTGACTACTGAAGGGGACTGGTAACTCATAGAGGAATGAGCTGGCAGAACCCAGCTGCTGACAGATGGATGATCACTTCAGACTAATGGACCAGAAACCGAAGTGTCCAAGTGCTGCTGAAGAAAAGTGTCCTCCAAAAGAAAACAAATATAAGGAAGAAATCAAGATTCTTACTGATAAACTCAAGGAGACAGTGACTGTTGCTGAGTTTGTAGACAGATCTGTAGCCAGACTGGGGAAGACAATTGATTATTTGGAAGACAAACTGAAATGCACCAAGAAGGAGCACTCCTAAACACAAAGGATGCTGGACCAGACCTTGACCTTGAATGAGATGGAGAGCATACCAGACCTGCCCTACCACGGCTCCTCTCTCTGACCCTGATTCTGCCTGAGACTAGTCTTCCTGAAGTTGACCTTTAAACTGTGGGCTGACCCTCAACTGGAAGACTGCTTTATCTTTTCATGGCCCTCTCCACCCCACTGTCTGCCTCTTTTTCACCAAACTGTGTCTGCCTCTTCCCAGAGCTGCCAGCTGGGCTATAGGCTGAGCACGTTTGGAACAACATTTAAGGGAATTTGAACACCATGCAAAATGTCTTTAAATACATGCTGGATGTAAGTATTTTATAATTTCCTTTTTAGAAGTTTTCTAATAACCATTTATAAAGCATTTTAAATAATTCCACAGCTCTGAAACAGTAATCTAATCCTTTTCTATCCTATCCATAGAGGAGGGAAAGGGGTATGAGTCTGCCTTTCTGGGAACCAGAGCCCAGAGAAAGACTCCACTATAGGAAGTTTTATTGCTGTGTTACAAAGTATCAGCCAAACCAGAAAGGTGATTCCAGAAAGAGTTAGCCATAAAAAATAAAATAAATAGAAATTTAACAAGTACTTTTTAGGTTTTCAGCTTTAAGGTAGTTTTGAAAAACTTGGATTTCTTGTATTTTTTCATTAGAAGTGACCAAATCAGAACAAATCTTTGTCCAACCTCTCACAGAATAGATAATGTAGCTCTTATGTTGAGGCAACTACAAAAACACTCTCTATCCTCCTTGAAAGAAAACTTTGTTTCTGCCACTGATTTAGCCATATGAAACACATTTTATTACCCTTTTCTGGGTCTGAAGGCTGTTGTCTCTAATTTTGGCATTTCATTGTGTTTCATATCAGTCAGTGCTGGAGCAATCTTGAATTGCTTATGTACAAAACTTTGAAATGTTTTGAATCTTTTGAATCTTTGCTTCTTTGAGTTGGGGTGTCCTGGCCACCCTATCTGGCTTTGAGAGCTCTCTACAGTCTATGGGCTGGCAGTGTGCTGATCTTTTAATGTTTCTCTCCCTGACCTATTCCCATTCTTTCATGGGGTTTCTGTGAAATCTGTCAGCTGTACATACTGTTGCTTTTGGCTTAAAAATGTTCTTGCTCCTATGGTATCTTTGGGGCAGATTGGGAGAAAAAGAAACCAAGTGTCTGTCTTTCTTTTTTTTTTTTTTTTGGTAATAAAAACCAGTTTGTTTTTGCATTTGTTTTTGCATTTGTTGCAGTTCTAAGAAAGTATAACCCTATTTGATCCAAAAAGAAGTCTAAGTGTTCTGTCATATATTAGTTGTGCATTCATATACTCTCTGAATATGAAAGGGTCATACAGTTTTTTAAATTCTGTATTCTTACTGGGAATATGTGTTTCCAGTATTTGTGTTCTTAGATATCAACAAATCTTCAGCTTAGAAAAAGATTGTGTTCAAGTGTTTCTGAGACTTTTCTCATTATTTTGATGCCTGTATTTGTATTAGTATGTAAAACAAAAGTGATTGTCCAAGTGCCAATATTTAACTTTTAAAGTTGGGGTGGCAACTTCTATTTGACCTTAGGTTAATATAGCCAAATTTCAAAGTGACAGAAACTCTCCTTCGTCCACTGTTGAACTTAAATTATGTTGTCAGTTATGAAGACCAAAATTATATGCACAAATGAAAGCTATTTTCATAAAAAGGGTTTTAGTTTCTGAAATCATTTAATAAATCAAGGCTTTTATTTTACATCACAACAATAATAGACACTGAAATGCACTGCTGTGTTTCTACTGATATCAAGAAAAGGACTGAGGTATGATTAACATTCTAATTTGCACCAAGTGAAGATGAAATGTGGTCAAGACGCTTTGTACAAATGACAGTTTTATAGTAGCTGAATTAGATAATAGCAGTGAGATGTTTGAAATATAACATGATACACCATAGTTAGAGGCATTAAAACGGTAATGGTTAAGAAAATATAATCCAAAGCTTGACTTCTCTACTTGATAGTTTGGGCAAGTGACTGACTTCCCATCTCTATATTCATTTTCCTCAGTGTTAAATAGGGGAATATATACACTATTCATGGAATTGTTACAATGCTAAATGAGTTAAAAATGTGCTTAACCAGTAGCTGGAATATAGCAAGCACTCAACAGAGGCTAGACATTATTATTCCTGATAGAAGAACAGGCACATTCGAAATACTATGCAACAGAAGTATTGCCACAATATCTATATTGTGGGCATTCATTTAATTTCAGCAAAGTGATACCATTTGCAACATTAGATGAAGGTTGCTGATATGAGTGCAGCTGGTTTAATACTTTATTTTGTTAATATTTACAATATAAGTACTATGGTTCTTAGTCTAGTAACCAATTTATGGTAATGACAATATAACTTGCTGTTAATAAAATATAAAATCATATCTGTAAGTTGACTTAGTTTCTCAGTAGACTGGAGGTATTAACTTAGTATAAACTTAGTTTTTATTTTTTACAAATACTTTTTAAAAACATAAGAGAAATTTGTCTTGTCTGATGATTTATTAGAATTTTTTCCATTAAAAATGATCTCCACGTTACTAAAATTTTAGAAGAATACTCCATACTACTTATTTGGATACTGACTTAAAATGAAGATCACTGGACTAAAAATTAGAACAGATTGTTTGGAGGCCCAGGTAAGTAGCTAATTAACATTGTGACTTACATCAACCTCTTGCCTCTGGAGGCCATCTCGTCATTTGCGAAGTTAAAATTTGAAATGAATAATCTTTGAGTCAGCAGATCACACGATATGATTCTTTGACTACCTGACTCACCATTATCAGAGTTATGTGGAAAAATTCAAGTCCCTTTTCAAACATTCTGAGTTAAAATGATAGGAGATATAGTATGGAAAAAGTGCATTTTTAAGTAGCTGAAACCTAGGCTGACTGATGTGTAAGAACTGTTGCTCTGAGAACTATTGCGGCTCCAAATTTATGTAGTTTTTATCATTTGACTCCAGGTCAAAGCTTTCAATGATGAACCACTTTACTACCTTAGGAGATCACTACTATAATTTGAAGTCATCTCTAATCATTGTATTTATGGAGCCAAAAATTGTGTTCCTATTATTTATGCCCACTCAAAGCAGTTGAAAGTGGAAATTACAATAATGGTGGCAAATAGATCAGTAACTGACATAAATGTCAGTATGACATTTTTGTGCTCAAAATGTTTATTTTACTTATTAATGTTAAGCATCGTTTAGAAATATGTATACATAGATATGTATTTATAACATATATGTAAAATAAAACCATTGAATTATTAGTGCAAATGCATGAATCCTTTTAAAATGTCAAGTGGAATTTAGAGTCATACATATAGTATTAGAAAGAAAAGAAATTGCTCTTGTTCTTAATCAAATAGGAGTGGACAATATTTAGTAGATGCTTTCTCTTTGAATTCAGTCTAGTAGGATAAGTTATTTTTAACCTATACTAAAAATTATACTGTTTAAAAGATTTATCAAAAATAAATATGCGATATTTACTACCTGATGTCAGCAAGAAGTTTTCTCTATCTTAGAAAACTTTTTAATTATTCTTGAAGACACATATTTTAACCTCTAGAATTTGGAAGTAAGAAGGTACATGGAGACGTTTATTAATTAATGTGATATCAGTAATATGTATGGAGTATCCCAGATGAAATTTTCAATTTATAAAATAGCATTATATGTAATTACAATAATATCTGTTAGTTTATTTTTTTACATTTAAATGTTTCTTTATGTTTAAAATATAAAATTAGATAAATTTAAAATATATAGAATGTATTTGTTTTAGAGAAAAGTGAGTTGTCAGGACAATAATTTTATATATCTACATATTATTTACTTATATCAACGTCCTATTTTGTTCATCTTTATTTTAGTAAATATTCTTCATGTCTACTAGAAGTTATTAACTACCATTATTTCATGCATTTAAATTTGAGTGGAACTAAATCCAATATTTTTCTACTGTATAAGCTATATGTAGTTGATTGTCTTTGTAAAATTTATTAATCAAATCAGAAAAAATACTATGATTGATATTCAATTTAATGAGCTATTTTCTCATGCACAACTCAAAATTGTATGCCCTTTCAACAGGGATCATTTCACAATATAAGTTCTCTCCTTCATCCACTTGTGTAATTTCTCTTATACCAATAGAGAATAACTTGAAGGAATGATCTCCATTATCAGAAATATCGAGCACTCTGAAAGTCATGTGTTTCCCACCTTCTATACCTGTGACTCTTGATGTATTGCAGCTATTACAAGCCTGTATACTATTTTGTAAATTTAGTTTTGAATGCTTATAAATGAGATAAGAAATACAAACATTCTATGACAGTATAATCCTTGGAACTATAGTCAAATGAACCATTAATCTTAAAATAGGTGTTTTTTTCTGTTTGTTTTTTCCTGAAAAACCTGTCTGAACTATACTATTTTGTACTGTATTAGACAATAAGATTTGTTTCTTAACATTGCAAATGGACACAAAATTTAGTGATTATAAATCAAGTTCAAGAATTTCATTCTTCATTATTGAAAACAATAGCATATAACTCAGATCAAATTTCAAGTTATGGTATAATAACAGATCTAGCTGTTTGTTCTGATTGAAGATATGTAACTTGGTGATACATCATTGAAGCAGATGATTGCCAAACTAACCATAGTAAGAAATTATACTACATTTTCTGAGAAATGTAGACTTCTAGAGTTTATTATGGTCATTAAACTGATCAGTATCAGAGCCAAGACTAACATGAATTTCAGAAATCCTGACATAGCGCTTTCTCAAATATATCAAATATAACTACTCTTGATACCATTTTTTCAGTCATAATGTACTAACTTTTTGGATGATATGAACATTACCACCTATGCTTTTTAAATATTATATCTTCATTTGAGACCTAAATAAAACAACAAAATAGTCGCTACATGATACTCCCAACATGGTCTTAGACAACATTCCATAGTCAAAAATAATATCATTTCTTCAGAAAGCCTTATAAATAATTATGAGACGTGAGATAAATAAAGGCTAAAATTAACACCCCTCTATCAATGTAAGTTCTGCCACTCAGTGAATTTGCCAAAAACTTACTATCAAATTGATACTTCGGGTTTTTAGAATATTTTTGAATTCTAATACTGAGGCTAATGGATCATGGTGGTATTCTAGCATTCTGTGAGACTTAATCTTTCCCGAATAATAAATTTGCCTCAAGGGAGGAATTGCGACACTAGAAAAAATGTGGATACTTTTTAGAATTCTGTAAATAGTTGTACTTATTGGACTGCACCTAATCACAAGGGAATTCTCTTTACACAATGTCCACAATGTCCTCCATGTATCTTAGTGCTAAGATTCTGATTCCCTGAAAGTAAACAGTATTTTTAACATGCCCACTCAAAGCAAATGACAAGGTGGCCTCCAGAGGCAAGAGGTTGATGTAAGTCACAATGTTAATTAGTTACTTACCTGGGCCTCAAAGCTATGTGCCTCTACATCTCTAGTGTCTGTAGCAAAGAGAAGCAAAGTTCATTATTACAATACAGAGTAAAAAGCAGCCTAGAAATTTCAAATATGTTAGACATATTTCTATCGCTTACAACACTACGGAGAGAAGGACAAGATAGATAAAAACCAGAAAGTTGGAATTAGTTTGAAATTATCTCTCTAAGGACTGAGCCCTTTGGAAAAAGCAGTGATTACAAGTTGCATTTTAATAACCTTCAACACAGAGCTATAAATGTCTCATATGTATGTATATACCTGTACATACACATACATATATGTATGTTCCTATAGAAAACATGAAGATATACTTCTATTATTTACAAATTTTAGTAGACTTTCTAAGTAAAATTGCAAGAAATACCTTATAGTTGCCATAACAGCAGAGTCAATAGGTTTTGAATGCAGTGATCTGAACTTGGTTTTGAAAAAGAAGGAAAAAAAATGTGTATCCCTGCTATGCCCATGAAGTGGTGATGTCCAGTAAAACTTTGTGTCATGATGCAAGTATGGTAGCCACTAGCCACATGTTGGTACTGAACTTTTGAAATGTGGCTCCTGTAACTGAGAAACTGAGTTTTTAGTTGCATGGAATTTCAGTGTATTTAAACTTAAGTGAAAAATAGACATATGTAGTCAATAGCTGCCTACTTGAACAGTGTAGCTGTGGAATTTAACATGCATTAAACTTGTGAATTTTTTTCCTTCAATCTTGAGGTTATAAAGATTATAGAAAATTTATCTATCTGTTTGAATAGAACTTTAAAAAATAATAACAACTAATTAACTATCTGATATGTATTTGAACTGGTAAAAATACTGTCCTGGTGTCCAATCACAGTATATAATACATGCTATCCTACATAATAAGGGTGGGATGATGTCCCAGTGCAAATGAAAATCTTAGCTACATAGGTTGAAGCTAAATCATTGCTCCTCAAAATTGGGAGAACATATGAACCTGATGAAGAACTTGTTAAAGCACGGTTGAAGCACTTAATTGGCAGGACTAGGGTGATACCCAAACATCTGCATTTCTAACAAGTGCCAAGTGGTATTGCTGGTGATGATTCATGGACCACTGTTTTATTTTTTACTTTTTAAAATTTTTTTTCATTAAAAAAATTGTTTTTTTTGGACCACTATTTTAAAAGCACTTATTGACTGCATAGTTCAACTGTCCTCAAAGTATGGACCCTTCACCATCAGAATTACTTGGATCTTGTTATAGATACAAATTATTGGTATTTACCCCAGGTATATTAAGTCAGAATCTCTAAGAATGGGCATAACATTTTAACAAGCCCCTCAGATGAATCTGATACATAGTTTGAGAACCACATTGACTTAGTGGATTGGGATGTTGCAAGCAGATGGAAAACGTGACTAGTTATATATTAATGTAGTCATAGCAAATAAAGTTATGTTTCTTATATTAATTATAATAAAAGTAAATGTATTGCCCTATATTGATTTCATAAACTATAATTTATATTAGTCAAATGGAGAAATAACAAATTTTAATAGAAAATGTTTACCATCATGAAATTTTCCGATGTTTTTAAATTTTATAAAATGCTTAAAATGTGAAATCTGTACTATAAACTATGATCTAAATAATTTTAATATGCACTACTTAAGTGTGCTAGCATAAAAATAGTGGGCTTCAGACTATTTTTCAGGAGATTTCAAAAGAATCAGCTTAGTTCTATTTTCCTTCTGCATTGTCAAAATTAAAATACTTGCATCTCAGAAAGATTTATTTTGCAGTGGAGAATGGATAATTCTATACCCTATATCCTGTTTTGGAAGAACTTGTATTATAATCTGGTATAACAAATTATTTGGTCTTTGTTCCTAGCACAGAGGTCCTAACAACATTATAATTTTCTGAATGATAAGGTTTATAAGAGCATCTTGGCTGGTTTGGTGGCTCAAGCCTGTACTCCCAGCACTTAGGCTGAGACGAGAGGATTGCCTGAGCCCACGGGTTCGAGACCAACCTGGGTAACATGGTGAGACCTAGTCTCCACAATAAAATCAAAAAATTAGCGGGGTGTGGTAGCATGCACCTGTGATTCTGGCTGCTTGGAAGGTTAAAGCGGAAGGATTTCTGGAGCCCAGCAGGTCGATGCTGGGGTGGCCATGAGAGTGTCACTGCACTCCAGCCTGGATGACAGTGTGAGACTTCAACTCCAAAAAAAAAAATATATATATATATATATATATATATATATATATATATATATATATATATATATATATAGCATCTTTTGATAATAATGCTAATATTGGCAGGTTCCTTACAGCAGCGGTCCCCAATGTGGCTCCATCTCCTGTTGTGTGGCCTGGTCCTAATAGACCAGGGACTGGTACTGGTCCATAGCCCCAAGGGTTTGGGGATCAAGATGGGGTCTGGAGCCAGGTGCCATGTCTCATGCCCGTAATCCCAGCACTTTGGGAGGCAGAAGCTAGATTATTACTGGAACTCAGGGGTTTGAGACCACCCTGGTCAACTTGGTGAGACTTTGTCTATACAATAAATAAAAAAATTAGCTGGGTGTGGTGGCATGGGCCCATAGTTCCAGTTACTTGGCAGGTTGAGGTGGAAGAATCACTTGTACCCAGTGGATTGAGGCTGTGGTAGCTGTGAGCATGCCACTGCATTCCAGCCTGGGCACAGAGTGAGATTCCAACAACAACGACAACAGCAACAACAAAAAGGGTCTGGTTGCCAGGGATACCAAGCTTTGATTAGAAGTTTGAAACTTTCAGCTCTCCCTCCTCCAATTTCTGAGGAGGGCAGAGGATGTAGAGAATTAGCTCATGTCCATAATTATGCCTACATAATTAAACCATTAAAAAAACCCTAATAAATAGGGTTCAGGAGTAACTCAGTTGATAAACACATTCACATGCTGGGAGGGTGGTGCACCCTAGTTTCATAGGAACAGGGAATGCTTAGCTTGGGATCTTTCCAGGCTTTGTCCTATGTCTCTCTTCATCTGACTGTTCATTATATCCTTTGTAATAATCTTTAATAGTAAATCTAGCATTTTTCTAAGTTCTGTGAGTCATTCTAGCAAATTATCTAACCTGAGGGATAAACTATGGGAACCTCCAACTTTGTGGCCAAGTTGGACAAAAGTGTGGGTAAACTGGGGGAGACAGTTCTGATACTTCTGATTGGTGTCTGAAGTGAAGGCAGTCATGTGGGCATGAGTCCTCAACTGTTAAGCAAAAAGGAACTTGTATTTAATGATTTGGTAAATTGTTAGCCTATTTGTATTTCCAAACATAAGAAAATTAGGAGATTAATGATGTGAAAAGCATCGTTTTTATAGGTAGTATCATTCCTAATTTTATAGATTATTTGCTTCTGGTTCTACAGAAGTAGAAAAATTTGCTTGAGGATTGATCATATCCAGAGTCCTTCTCATACCTGATTTAGATGGCCTAGTTGAAGAGTTCTGTCATCTTTGAACTGATAATATAGAAGAGATTTGGTACTTAGTACTGATGCTTTAAATGGGCTGATTATTTGGGGGAAGGTGGGTTGGGGTGAATATATTGCAAAAGTGGAACAAATGTGAATTTGGGGTAAAAGGACAGATTGTATTGGACTAGATGGGGCTCCCCCTCCTCAAAAAAAAGACCTTCTTACATTCTAACCTCTGGAATCTGTGATTATTACCTTATTTGGTGAATGATTTTTGCATGTGTAATTAAGTTAAAAATTTTGAGAGGAAAAGCTTATCCTGTATTATACAATTGGACCTTAAATGCAATCATATGTGTCTTTAGAAATAGAAGATTAGACTGATAGATACAGAGAAGAGAAAGAGGCAATATGACTATGAATTCGGAGACTGGAGTGTTATGGCCTAAGCTGAGAAATGTCTGGAGTCACCAGAAGCTGGACAAGGCAAGAAATAGATTCTCTTCCTAGGGCTTTCCAAGGGAGTGCAGTGGTGTGCATATTTTTTTCGATTTCAGAGTTCTCATTTTCAGAACTGTGAGAGAATAAATTTATCTTGTTTTAAGCCACCTAGTTTGTGGTAATTAAAACAAAGAAAGTAATACTTTAACTACATCTAATTTTACCTCCAGAAAAAGTTGGCATTGGTAGATACAGGAAACTAAATGGATGATTCAGATGTATGCCTCTTCCTCTACTTTTATTACTGCCACTTATACTCCACTTGCAGCTTCTCAGGTGATATTAGAGGGCAAGAGTACTACAGAAGTTTAGAGGATCTTGTGTACACACTTATGCTGTGTCTAAGTCGAGAACCCCAGTAGAAATATGAATAGCTGAATTTGATTTGAGCTAATATTTTTACAATAACTCTCTCAAAATTAAAACATCTTATGCTAGCAAAAATAACTACCATGATCTTTAAAAAACTAAAAGTTAAGGTTGTTATGCTTGAGATACAGAATTCAGGATTTTTTCAACCAATGCCTCTCAGAATCCTTAGGTTTCACAAGGTGCCATTAGTTGTTTGGAGAGAGATCATTACTAAAATAAATGATTTTCAATTTCATGTGATGAGCAATGATAGAGTTCAGAGTGATAACACCTTTAGCAATTCCATTAGCATCTTTTAGCCCTGTGTAGCAGTAGGACACCATCTTCATCTGGTTGTCTTGTGTATACATTCTCAGGTTTTGACGTCAGCTTGGTGGTAGGTTTAGGATTGGGGAGCATTGAAAATTGGTGAGTGCTCTATTGAGAAAGACCAGGACAGTAGGCTGGTAATGTCAATATCTCAATACTGAATTAACCTCTTTAAGCCTTCTCTTAAGACATAACATTTTGGGAGGCTGAGGTGAGAGGATTGCCTGAGCCCACGGATTCAAGACCAGCCTGGGCAAGCTGGTGAGACCTCGTCTTTACAATAAATAAATAAAAAAAAAAATCAGCAGGGCATGATGATGCATGCCTGTAGTTCCAGCTACTTGGAAGGCTGAGATGGAAGGATCGCCTGAGCCCAGCAGGTCAAGGCTGCAGTGGCCACGAGCGTGCCACTGCACTACAGCTTGGGCAACAGAGTGAGACTCCAACTCAAAAAAAAAAAATGAACAATGTAGGTTTGAAGAGTTTTTACATTTTAATATATTTTGTGATTTTTAAAACATTATTTATCATTCATTTTATATTATTAATAGTATTATTCACAAACACTTTTGAAGAACCAATATGGTGTTTTCTGAATGTGAGGTATGCAATGCAAGAGGAAGAAGATTCTAAGCACGGGTCTATGAATACTTTGAAGGTTGGTAATAAATGATCATGATCTTCAAAGTAATTTAAAAATAATTTAGTACCAGAGCAACTAAGAAAAAGGAAACAAACAAACAAAAAAAGAACCACATCAACACTAACCAACCTGTATTTACCATGAAAGCTAATTGCAAGAACTGGTAATCCAAGATGTCTTATCCCATTGTGTATAATTTGTTGCAAACAACTTATAAATGAAGTAATGTCTCCAACAAATTTGAAAAGACATTTAACTACAAACCAACTTTGTAGCCAACAGGTAAAGGTGCTTAAAAAGATTATTGCAATCTTCAAACAAACTCAGTGGCATTTTGTTTTTAAAAAAATAGTTATAGTTGCATTGAATAAAAATATTCAAGAATCAAGCTATTTATTAGCATAAATTATTGTCCAAAAAAGGAAAAGTTACATTGTTAGTAAGAACATAATGAGGTCAGCATGTAAAATTGTAGTGATAAAATGCTAGATCAAGAAGCAACTATATAAATTGAAGACCCCACTGTCTAACAGTGTGATAACTTGGAATACTGAAGACATAGCACCTGAAACTTGAAAAGTTTCAGGGCAATAAATAGAAAAAACAATTATTTCTCCTTTTGGATTGATGAATTGATAGATTTCAACATTAAATGTCAAGCTCCAGCATTTGTAAAAATTGCAAATGTTGGAGAATTTCATAAATAATTTTTTTCTTTGTTATAAAATATTGTCTAAAAGAAGAAAATGTAGAGATAGATTTACTGTTTTGTTTTCATATCTAGAAATTTCTGTCCAAGAGAAACTGTGTTGGCTTCTTTACTGATGTTATTTATCCCATCAATAGTTAGCTCTATGAAAGGTTTTGTTTATTGCCATAAAATAAATCATGACATTGCCATAATACATTAATTTATTCATAAGAAAATGTGGGTGTACAAAAATATTTGAAGAAGAAATGAAAACTAACATGTCTGGATGATGGTACAAAATAGTTTACTTTATTAAAGAATGATCAATTCACTTGAGAATGTTTAAAAAACTATATGAAAACCTGAAGCGAGAGTACATAAATCTTTTAAAACATACAGAAGTCTAGATTCATGGTAGTGAGAGGTCTTTGAAAAGAAGTTTGAGCAGAAAGGTGATTTCAATGGTACATTTAAGGAATTATTAATTCAAATTTTGCTTAACTCTTTGAAAATGATAAATGGTTGCCCAAACTAACCTAATTAACAGGCACTTTTTGTTCACTTGAATCACTTGAATAATTCTCTGCCCTGGAGTGGCAAGGTTTCTACACTCAAAGGGAAACTGAATCTTTTACAAATCTGGATGGAGAAAAAACAAATCTTTAAATGTTTTCATTTTTGCTTTGGCTTGATGGTGAAGAAAGATATTAGCAAGTCTCATCTCAATTCCACATTAATTAAAGGTGATATTCAAGAAACTTAATAAAAGAGCCTCTACCAATACTACAAGCTTATTAATAATATTATGAATTAGTTATATACATTTCATATTCCATTTGGGCTGCTAGAACAAAATACCACAGACTGAGTGAATTATAAGTAACAGAAATCTGTTTCTCATAGTCTGGAGGCTGGGTTGTGCAAGAGTAAGGCATGGGCAGATTCATTGTCTGCTGAGGTTCCATTTCTCATAGATGGTGCCTTCTCACTGTGTCTTTTTTTTTTTTTCTTTTTCTTTTAAGTTGGAGTCTCACTCTGTCACCCAGACTGGAGTGCAGCGGTCACTCCCGGTCACTGCAACCTCAACCTGCTGGGCTCCAGCGATCCCTCCGCCTCAGCCTTCCAAGTAGCCGGAATTACAGGCATGCACTACCATGCCCAGCTGATTTTTTTTTTTAATTGTAGAGATGAGGTCTCGCCAAGTTGCCCAGGCGGGTCTCAAACCCGCAGGCTCAAGCAATCCATCACTGTGTCTTTACATAAAGTAATTCAACACATTTATGAGGGCTCCTTCCTCATGACCAAATTACCTCCCAGTGTCCCCACCTATTAACACTGTCACATCAATGATGAGGGTTTCAGCCTAGAAATGTTGGAAGAACATCAACATTGAGACATAGTAATAAAGTAGCAGAATACAATGACTGAAAACCTGAGAAAAATATTTAAAAAAATGAAAAAGACCACTGGAGAAACAGTCTTTTAAAATAATGTTAAGTCATATGATCAAAAATACAGAAAGAGAACTTCATTAAACCTGAAATAGACACACACACACACACACATACACACACACACACAGAATTCAAATAATACTCTAAAACTGAAGTATAAAATAACTGAAATAAATAGGATTTAATACCACACTTGAAAAATAATAAAAAAAAAGATGAAGTGAAAATATCAAGCTACATTTCAGAGAAAAATAATAATTGGAAATGCAAATTTAAAAAATATTTATAAGGCATATGAAAGAAATATCTAAAACTCAGGTAATTGGAGTCCCAGAAATGAAAGAGAGAATTGGATAATCTCAAAAATAGAAAAAGATTAAAAATTAAGATTTGATTTTGGGCATATAAATAAAAATAAAGTTAATTTATTCTAAAAATTCAAGATAAGCTCAGCATTTAAAAATGCATCACTGTTACTATCTACACTAACAAAGTATGGGATAAAAATCATATGCTTATACTGATAGATGCAAAAATATTGGTAAAATTCACCAATATTTATAATTTAAGAAAATAATTAGCAGACTAATTATCTTGCAACAAGCATCCTATTAGTGGTGATGCATTGTAAAATGTCCCTGTACAGTTAGGAAGAAGAGAGAAGATTTCTAACACCTTCTAGTCAATATTTTATTAGAGGGAGGTTACTGGTGAAAAAATAAATAAAAGGAATATGTATTGGAAAGAGGAACTAACACTTTCATTATTAAATACAAATTTGTGGAACATAGGAAATTCAAAAGAATATTAGAGACAATTAGAATCAATATGTAGCTGGGCTCGGTGGCTCAGCCTGTAATCTTGCGCCTTTAGGAGGCTGAGGTGAGTGGATTGCCGGAGCCTGCAGGTTCGAGACCCGCCTGGGCAGCGAGACCTCATCTCTACAACAAATCAAAAAATCAGCCAGGCGTGGTAACACATGCCTGTAATTCCGGCTACTTGGAAGGCTGAGGCAGAAGGCTCACCAGAGCCCAGCAGGTAGAGGCTGCGGTGGCCGGGAGCGGCTACTGCCCTCCAGTCTGGGCAACAGAGTGAGACTCCAACTCAAAAAAAAAAAAAAGAGTCAATATGTGACTTTAGAAAGGTCAATGTATTAAATGTTGACATAATATCATATCAATTGTGTTTTTTGCAAACAATCATTAAGAAATGCAATTTTTAAAATATATCATTCATCAAAAAATTAAACTAAGAAACTTGCCTAAGATTTTTACACCAAGGAAAAAATATTTTCTTAAATTTATTTATTTGTTATATAAATGTGGGGTACAATTCAGGGTTAAGTATACAAACATTGATCATGCAAGTACCCTTGTTGATGAGATATGCCCCACCCTCCCGTAGCAGTTTCCCTCAACTGCCAGTCCCACTCGCCCTCCCTCAACAGTTTTCCGCTACTGCCAATAGCTTTCTTATAGCATTATAATTGTTCAAGATCACCTTATGAGTGAGAACATATGGAACTCAATTCTTAGTTTCTGTGATAAATCACTGAGTGTGATAGACTCCAAATCCATCCAATTTCCTGCAAAATCCATATATTTGTCCTCCTTTATGACTGCATAATATTCCATTTTGTATTTTTTTTTAATCCAGTCTTGCTTCAGTGGGCAACATGGCTGGTTTCATGTTTTTGCTCTATTGTGAATAGAGCTATGCAGGTATCTTTTTCGTAGAATGATTTGAGTTCCTCCAGGTATATTCCCAATAGGGGAATTGCTGGGTCATATTAAAGGTCAATTTCTAGTTCTTTCCGGAATCACCACACTGTCTTCTAAAGAGGCTGCACCAGTTTGCATTCCCACCAGCAGTGTAGAAGCGTTTCTTTTTCTCCACATCCTTGCCAGCATCTGTTGTTTTTGTTTTATTAATGATGGCCATTCTTACAGGGGTTAGGTGGTATCTCAATGTGGTTTTGATTTGCATTTATCTGATAATGAGTGAGACAGAGCACTTTTTCATGTGTCTGTTTGCTGCCCATATATCTTCTTTTGAGAAGTGTCTATTTTTGTCTTTTGTCTACTTTTTAAAGGGGCTACTTATTTTTTCCCTTTGGTGCATTTGAGTTCCTTGTAGATCCTAGATGTTAGACCTTTGCCAGATATACAGTTGACAAATATTTTTTCCCATTCTGTGGGCTGTCTCCCTGCTCTCTTGATGGTTTCTTTTTGCTTTGCAGAAGCTCGTTAATTTGATGAGGTCCCACTTGTCTATCTTATTTCTTAAGATATTGGCCTTTAGGGTTCTGGATAGGAATTTGTTGCCCATTCCAATTTCCATAAGGGTGTCTCCTGCGTTTTCTAGGGTTCTTACTTTGAGGTTTTACACTTAGTTCTTTGATCCATTTAGAGTTAATTTTTGTGTATGGTGATAAGTAGGGGTCCTGTTTCAGTCTTCTGCATGTGGTCAGCCAGTTTTTCCAGCACCATTTACTGAATAGGTTCTCCTCTCCCCAGTGGTTTTTGTTGGAGGCTTTGTCAAAGATGAGTTGGTTGAGGAATTAAGGCTTTGCTTCTGGGATCTCTATCCTGTTCCATTGATCTGTGTGCCTGTTTTTTTTTTTTTTACCAATACCAAGCTGTTTTGATTACTGTAGCTTTATAGTAGAGTTCGAAGTCTGGAAGTGTGATACCTCCTGCTTTGTTTCTCTTGCTAAGGATTGTTTTGGCGATTCATGGTCATTTATGTTTCCATATGAATTTCTGTATTGTTGTTTCCAGATCTGAGA
Organism: Carlito syrichta; assembly: GCF_000164805.1. Taxonomy (NCBI): domain Eukaryota; kingdom Metazoa; phylum Chordata; class Mammalia; order Primates; family Tarsiidae; genus Carlito; species Carlito syrichta. Next base: position 21,122 of record NW_007085546.1, read on the forward strand.
AGAATGATGTTGGTAACTTAATGGGTATTGCATTCAATCTGTAGATTGCCTTTGGTAGGATGGACATCTTAACAATGTTGATTCTTCCTATCCATGATCATGGTATTTTTTCCATTTGTTTGTGTCTTCTTGGATTTCTTTGAGTAGTGTTTTATAATTCTCATTGTAAAATTCTTTCATTTTTCTCATTAGGAAGATGCTGAGGTATTTCATTTCTTTCTTTTTTTGTGGCTATTGTGAATGGGATTGTGCTTTTTATTTGGGTCTCTGCCTGCTTGTTGCTGTTATATAAGAATGCAATTGACTTTAGTATGTTTATTTTGTATGCTGAGGCTTTGCCAAAGTCCTTTATCAGTGTCAGCAGAGTTTTTTCTTTTTTTGAGTTGGAGTCTCACTCTGTCACCCAGACTGGAGTGCAATGGCCACTCCTGGCCACCACAGCCTCGACCTGCTGGGCTCCAGCGATCCTTCTGCCTCAGCCTTCCAAGTAGCTGGAACTTCAGGCACACGCTACCACATCCAGCTAATTTTTTATTTATTGTAGAGATGAGGTCTTGCCAAGTTTTTGACAGATTCTCTTGGATTTTCAAGGTACAGGATCATATCATCAGCAAAGAGGGATAACTTGACTTCCTCTTTTCCTATTTGGATACCCCCCCATTTCCTTCACCTGTCTAATTGCCTGGACTAGGTCTTCCAACACAATATTGAACAAGAGGAGTGAAAGTGGGCAGGTTTTGTCTTGTTCCAGTTTTCAGGGGAAATGTTTCTAGTTTCAGTTCATTTAACAATATGTTAACTGTGGGTTTGTCATAGATGGCACTTACTATTTTGAGGTATGTTCAGTCTATGCGTAGGTGTTTAAGGATTTTTATCAAGAAGGGATGCTGAATTTTATCAAAAGTTTGCATCTAATGAGATAATCATGTAGTTCTTGTCTTTACATCTGTTGATGTATTTAATTATATTTATGGTCTTGTGAATGTTGAACCAGCCCTGCATCCTGGGGATGAAGCTTACTTGGTCATGGTGGATGATTTTTGAGATGTGCTTTTGGATCCAATTTGCTAGAATTTTGTTGAGGATTTTTGTATCTATGTTCATAAAATTGGCCTGTAGTTCTCTCTCTCTCTCTCTTTTTTTTTTGTATCTTTACCCGGTTTGGGTATCAGTTAATGTTAACTTTGTAAAATGATTTGGGGAGAATTCCATTTTTCTCAATTGCCTGGAATACTTTCAGTAGGATTGGTATCAGATCTTCCTTGTATGTTTTGTAGAATTCTGCTGGAAATCTATCTGGTCTAGGGCTTTTTTTTTTTTGTAGGTAGTTTTCGTATGACAGATTCAATTTCCTGGGTTGTTATTGGCCTATTCAATGTCTCGATGTCTTCTTGTTTCAACTTGGATAGGTTGTGTGATGTCAGAAAGTCTTCCATTTCATCTAGGTTATCGAGTTTATTTCCATATAGGTGTATATAATAATCTCTGGTAATCTTTTGCATTTCTTCAGGGTCAGTTGTGATTTGATATTTTGTATTTGATTGTGTTTATTTGGGCTTTTTCTCTCTTTTCTTGGTCATTCTGGCTAGGGGCCCATCAATCTTGTTAAATCTTTCAAAGAACCAACTTTTTGTTTTGTTGATATTTTCTATGATATTTTTGTCTTCTATGTCCTATATTTGTGCTCTTATTTTTGTGATTTGGATTCTTCTGCTAAAGTTGGGGTTTGGTGGTCTTCTCTTTCTAGCTCTCTTATGTGGTTTATTAAGCTCTCCACTTGTGATCTTTCCATTTTCTTGATGTGTGTTTGTAGAGATATAAATTCCACTCTGAGAACTAATTTCATAGCATCCAGAGGTTTTGGGAAGATTTCCCTTCATTTTCATTTGTTTCCAAGAATCTTTCAATTTCTTCTTTGATTTCAATGTTGACCCAGTCATTGTTCAGCATCACGCTTTTTAGTGACCATGTCTTTTGGGTTTTGGGGAAATTTTTGTTGGTGTTGATATTTATTTTTATTCCACTGTGATCTGAAAAGGTGTATGGCAAGATTTCAATTCTATAAAATTTGTTTATGTTTGACTTATTGCCAACGATGTGATCAATCTTGGATTATGTTTCATGTGGTGGTGAGAAGAATGCATATTCTGTGGTCTTTGGGTAGAGTGTTCTCTAAGTATCAATTAAGTCCATTTGTTCAAGAGTCTCATTTAGGTTCTGGATGTCCTTGATGATTTTGTGTCTTGATGATCTGTCCAGGGTTGTGATCAGTGTATTCAAGTCCCCTGCTATGATAGTGTTAGAGTCAATCTCTTTTTTAAGTTTATCTAGAAGCTACTTTACGAACATTGGTGCTCCTATATTAGGTGCATATGTTTAGAATGGATATTTCTTGTTGATGGATTGAATCTTTTATCATTATATAGTGACCTTCTTCATCTTTTTTGATTTTTGATACCTTTAAGGGTATTTTGTCTGAGATGAAGATTGCAACTCCAGCTTTCTTTTGTGTTCTGTTTTCCTGAAAATTTGTTTCCCATCCTCTTACTCTGAGTCTGTGAGTGTGCTTTCTGGTGCGATGAGTCTCTTGGAGACAATATATTGTTGCCTCATGATATTTTATCCATTTTGCCATTCTGTGTCTTTTCAGTGGTGCATTTAGTCCATTCATATTCAGGCGAATTACTGAAATCTGAGGGTTTATTTTTGTTATGATGTTCTTATAGAGTTTTGTTATACTTGTTTATTTGTTGTCTTTCTTTTGGTTTTTTTGGGTTGGTTCATGTGTGTTTTCAATTTTTTTTTTTGCACTCTTGTGAAGAACACTGTTTTTCTGTTTTCCTTTTCTTCTGTGTTTAATACTTTCTTAAGAGTTTCTTGTAAGATTGATCTGGAGGCAGCATGAGTTCTTAGGATTGGATGTCTGGTATTCTCCCTCACTGATGAAGCTTAGCTTCACTGGGTAAATTATTCTTGATTGAAACTTTTTATCTTTGAGAACTTTGAAGATTAGGCTCCAAGCTCTCCTAGCCCGGAGGGTTTCTGTAGATAAATCTGCTGCTATTCTAATTGATCTTCCCTGGTAGTAGTCTGTCCTTTTTCTCTTGCTGTCTTTAGGATTTTTTTATTTTATACCTACTTTGTTTAGGCAAATTATTATGTGTCTTAGAGTTGGTCTTCTCATTTTTTGTCTAGCAGGGATTCTCTGAATCTCTTGTGTTTGAATTTTTGCATCACTGATGAGATGAGGAAAGTTTTCTTGAATAATTTCATGGGATGTTTATTCCAGGGTGGTCTCTGTCTCTTTTTCTGCCTCAGGAAGGTCAATTACTCCTAGGTTCGTTCTCTTGAAGTAAGCACTCATCTCTTGAAAGTTTTGTTCTGTCTTTTTAAGCTTCTTTTCTATGTTTTTGACAGTTTGGTTTAGTTCTATATTTTGGTCTTCAAGTTCTGAGATTCTTCTACTTGGCTGTCTGCTTTCCATGTTTATTAGTTTGTTATTTATTTCAATAACAGTATTCTTTACTACTGTTATCTCATTTATCAATTCCTTCCTCTTTTCCTCTTGTCTCTCCTCAGTACTTTTTATTCTCTCTTGATGTCTGGGTTTGTAATATGTGACCAGTCATTCTGGGGGCTCTTCACTGTTTGCATGCCAAAGTCTCTTTTCTCAATTTCTGAACTCACAGGGTCTCTGTGGGACCTATATTCTTCTTTTGATTTTTCTTCATTTCTATAGATTTGCCTCCCCATTTTTTCCTTTTTTAAATTTTTTTCTCCCTCTGTCTTCTTTAAATCTGTTGTTCGGGGGTGGCGGGGTTGCTTTTTGCTTCTGTTTGCTCTATCTCCTATTCTTCCTTGTGTGAATCTTCTGGCTTTATTCAATTCTGAGGCTGGACTGTAGGTTGAGGATTATACCTTTTGCAGCTTTGAGATTTATTTAAGAGGGAAGCTGTGAATCAAAATTTATCTGCAGATCTCAATATCCACTGACAGGTGTATGGATATGTTGGATCCTGCTTCCCACTGCCTTATAATCTGTTCATGAAGTGGGGGTATTGGTTTGCTCCCAGGAAGTAAAATGACGTAAGAAATGGAACAGGGAGAGGGGGAAGTTGAAGGTGGAGACAGGAGAGTAAAAGGGAGAACAATCAGAGGTACCCACTAATAAATGAAAATAGACCTGAAGAAGATAAGAGTAAGAGAAAACAAAAATAAAAAACAATCAAACAAAAATCAGCAACAACAACAACAAACTAGGACATATAATCATACAGACACACAAGCTGACCAACCTCCTTAAGATGTACTGTTCCCTTACACAGCCATGAGGTCTTAGCTCCCATGTTGGAGGTTAGGCAGAGCTAGGTGGGTGAGTCACTGCAGGTATCTGCCTGGTCACAGGGCTCCAGCTGTTCTCTGGTCCTGCTTTAGTCAGGGGCAAGTTGGAGGAAGTGGAGTGTGAGACTGCTGGGCGTTGCTGGTCAGGGTGGCTAGAGTGTAGGGTGGTGTGGCCACCAAGGGAGCCCAGAGCTCCACAGGGAAGGAGCCTTGGACCTCACTGAGGGGTGGTGGCTTGAGGCCTAGTGGGGCCCTTCAGTTGGGGGGACGTCCATAGCTCTGATGGGCGGGTGCACAGGGACTCTGCGGGCAGCAGCAGCTCAAGGCAGGGTTGGTGCTTCAGTCAGGGTGGGGGCCTGGAGCTCTGAAGTGCGTGGATAGGGGCCTGGAGTTGACGCGCCTGGGCATGGACACCAGATGCCTCCACGGGGGTGGCAGCTCAAGGTGGGGCTGGGTGCTTCAATCCAGGCAGAGGCCCAGAGCTCCGAGGTACAGGTACAGGGGGCCTCCATGGGGTGGCAGCTCCAGGCGGGGCGCTTCAGCCTGGGCAGGGCCCAGAGTTCTGATGCACCGGTGCTGGGGGCCTGCGTGGGCAGCAGTGGCTTTGGGCCTGGTGGGGCGCCCCAGAAAGGGATGGACCCTGTGGCTCTGAGGGGTGGGTGCCACGGCCACCATGGGCAACAGCAGCTTGAGATGGGGTTGGATACCTCAGCCAGAGCAGGGCCGCAGAGCTCTGAAGAGTGGGTGGTGTGTGGCAGCAGCAGCTTTGGACGCTGTGCAGGGCACTTCAGCCAGGAATGGAGTTGGTGTCTCTGAGTGGCAGGTGGCTAGAGCCTCCCTATGTGGTGGTGGCTTGAGACGGGGCTGGGTGGGGACCCGGAACTCTGAGAGGTGAGCACTAGCTCTGGGCAGTGGCACAGAGTTCTGAGGCATGGGTGCTGGGGGTCTGCATGGGCAGCAGAGGCTTTGGACTTGGTGGGGCACCCCAGGAAGGGATGGAGCCCGCAGCTCCGGGGGTGGGGGGCACCACGGCCACCCTGGGCAACAGCGACTTGAGATGGAGTTGGGCACCTCAGCTAGAGCCAGGAGCCGGAGCTCCAAAGGGTGGGTGGCAGGTGGCAGCAGTGACTTTGGGCCCCATGCAGGGCACTTCAGTCAGGAATGGAGCTGGTATCTCTGAGGCGCAGGTGCCTAGAGCCTCCCTGGGCGATGGCAGCTTGAGATGGGGCTGGGTGGGGACCTGGAACCCAGGGCGGGGACCCAGAACTCTGAGGGGCGAGCACTGGCAGCTTTGGGTGCTTCAGCCCAGGCAGCGACGCAGAACTCTGAGGTGTGGGCGCCGTGCGCCTGCGTGGGCAGTGGTGGCTTTGGGCCTGGTGGAGTGCCCCAGGAAGGGATGGAGCCTGTAGTTCTGAGGGGCAGGTGTGGAGGGCCTTCACAGGCTGCCATGGCCTGAGACTTGGCTGGGTGCCCAGCCAGGGAGGGAGCTGGCAGTGACTGGGTGCCAGGCAGATCAGTGTAGCCAGCAAGAGAACCCAGATCTCCACAAGGCATTAGCCAAGGGCCTCCACAGGCGGCGGCGGGTGACTTAGGGTTGGGTGAGACAGTGTAGCCGAGGAGGAAGCTGGAAGCGTCATGCAGAGGGGCTGCTGTAGCCGGCCGTGCGTGGGACCGAGGGTCTCCAGGTCTTGGACTGGTGTGTCTGGCGGTGGGTGGGGGTGAGGGGGAAGGAAAGTAAGGGTCTTTATGAGAACTCACTTTCTGAGAATCACACTCCCACTTGTGCTGTTGCCAGCCATTGCCATCTTACTAGAACTCAAGAAAAAAATATTGAGATAAATTAAAGCGGGTTAATCAACAGATAAGATTATATACTATAAAGCTGTAGATTCAATGCAACTTCAATAAAAATCTCAGCATTGAGTAAATTGGCGAGCTTATTTCAATTCATATAGAAGTGTGAAAACCAAGAATGTCGACAATTTTGAAGCACATTGCTGAATGATGCAGTTTTCATGAAGACTTTGAGTTGTCTCACTTGCTAAAATAGTTATATTACCTCAAGGATAAACAAATAGATGAATGAAATAAAATGGTAGTACACAAACTGATTTTGTTTAAGACAAAGAAGCCTCTACAATACAGTAGGGAAGAATGTTTTTCAATAAATAATGCTGGGTAGTTGTATATCTCACACCATACAAAAAGTCAATTCTGGGTATATACATGTCTGTTCAACTGATGGAACAATAATAGTTCTGTGGGAAAAAAACATATTTATAACTCTGGGGTAGGCAAATGATTTTTCAACTAGCTACAGGAAGTAATAATCTTTTAAAAAGATACATAACTGAACTCCATTAAAATTAGAAATTTAGTTCATCAAAAGAAATCTGCAAGACAGAGACAAAGCAAAGCACTGAGTGAGAAAAGATATATTTATGTCTAACAAATGACTTACATACAGAATAAATAAAGAATCCCAAATAAGAAATAAGAAAACACAAATTGTATAACATGAAAAAGTTTGAACTGGCCCTTGCAAGTGATGATAACCAAATTATTAATAAATCTGTGTAAAGAATTTTATCAATGCTCACAAGACAAAAAAAGCCAATTGAATGCACCACAGCATTGACAATAATAATAGCAATAATAGTAGCAGTAGTAATAAAAAGATGGTTTCAAGAATTGGTGAGGACATGGAGAAAATGGAAAGTGTATTCACGTACTACTTAGAGTTTAAATAGTACATGTGGTGTTTGGTTTTCTGTTTCTGAGTCAGTTTACTTAGGATGATGATCTACATCTCTGTTTATGTTGCTGCAAAGCACATGATTTCATTTTTATTTATGTCTGCATGGAATTGCAGGGTGTATAATATACCACATTTTTATTATGGGGACAGCAATAAGGGGGAGACAGGAAGTGGGTTAACATTCAGAAACTACCAGTAAGGCACAATTTTCACTATCTGGGTAATGGGCCACCTGAGACCCAATCTCTATCACTACATAATATGTCCATGTAGTGAACACAAATGTGTACCCCCTGAATCTAAAATATTTTTTAAAGATTAACAAAACAAAATACACACAGAATTTAACTGTACAACTGCTTTAGAAAACACTTTTACAGTAGATACTAAAGTTGAGCTTATACATACTTAAAAGTTATGAAATATAAACCAAGACTGCTCATTGGCAGTTTTTCCAATAAAACTTCAAACAATGCAAGTATGGATACAAAATATGACAAATCTCAAAGGAAAAGTGCTGAATGAAAGAAACTAGACAAAAAATATTTATTACTTGATTTCACTGATATAAACTCAACCACAGGCAAAACAAATTAATGATGGCAGAAATAAAAGTAACAATTCCCTTTGAAAGTAAGTTACTACTGTAACTGGTAAGAGAATATATATACCACATTTTAAAAAATTCAGTCCACTTTCGATGGGCAGTAGGGTGGGTTCCATGTTTTTGCTATTGTGAATAGTGCAGCAATAAACATGCATGTGCAGTGTCTTTGGGGGGGGGTGTCAATTTGTGTTTCTCCAGATATATTCCCAGGAGAGGGACTACTGGATCCTATGGAAGGTCAAGTTCTAGTTCCTTTAGATAACACCACAGTTTTCCATAGAGGTTAAACTAGTTTGCACTCCCATCAACTGTGTAGAAGAGTCTCCTTTACTCCACACCCGTGCCAGCATCTGTTATTTTTGTATTTATTAACGATGATCATCCTTACTGGGGTAAAATGGTATTTCAGTGTAGCTTTGATTTGCATTTCTCTGATGATTAATGAGGCTGAGTAGTTTTTAATGTATCTGTTTACTGCTCATATGTCTTCTTTTGAGAAGTGTCTATTCATGTCCTTTGCCCATTTTTTGATAGGCTATTTTGATTTTTTTCCCTTTCAATTTGTTTGAGTGTCTTGTAGATCTTGGATGTTAGGCCTTTGTCAGATACACAATTAGCAATTCCTCCCCCCCATTCAGGGGGTTTTCTCCCCACTCTCTTGATGGTTTCTTTTTCTGTGCAAAAACTTTTCAGTTTGATGAGGTCCTACCTGCCTATTTTATCTTTTATTGCATATGCTTTTGGGGGTTTGATCAATAATTGGTTATCTACTCCAGTGTACCAAAGGGTGCCTCTTGCATTTTCTTTTAAGAGTCTTTTATAGTTTGAGGTTTAATTGTAGGTCTTTGATCCATTTAAAGTTGATTTTTTTCATATGGTGATAGGTAGGGGTACTGTTTCATTCTTCTTCGTGTGGTCAGCCAGTTTTCCTAGCACCATTTGCTAAAAAGTTCTCCTTTCTCCAGTGCTTGTTATTGATGGATTTCTCAAAGATTTCTCAAAGTTGGTTGAGAGATCAAGTTTTTGCTTCCAGAAGCTCTGTCCTTTTCCATTGGTTTACATGCCTACTCTTGTATCAGTATCATGTAGTTTTGATTATTTTGACCTTATAGTACAGTTTAAAGTCTGGAAGTGTATTACCTTCCACTTTGTTCCTGTTGCTGTGGATTGTTTTGGCTACTCATCCTCCTCTTTTTTGTTTCCATATGGATATCTGTATTGTTGTTTACAGGTCTAAGAAGAATGATGTTGGTAATTTGATGGGTATTGCGTTGAATCTGCAGATTGCCTTGGATAAGATGAATATTTTGACAATATTGAGTCTTCCAATCCACAAGCATGGAATGTTTTTTCATTTGTTTGTGTCCTCTTTGATTAGTGTTTTGTAGTTATTATTGTAAAGGTATTTCACTTCTCTGACTAGGAAGATGCCAAGGTATTTCAATATTTTTATGGCTACTGTGAATGAGATTATGATTTTTTATTTGGCTCTTTACCTGTCTGTTACTGGTGTATAGAAATGGCACTGTCTTTTGTACATTGGCTTCATACCCTGAAACTTTACAAAAGTCATTTATCAGTGCAAGAAAGTTTTTGATGGACTCTCTTGGGTTTTCAAAGACAAAACCACCAAAATCCTAACTTTAGCAGAAGGATCCAGATCACCAAAATAAAGTTGCAGCTGTGGGGCATAAAAGACAACAATGTCATAGAAAAACTCAACAAGACAAAAAGCTGCTTCCTTGAAAGGGTATCTGAGATCAACAGATTCCTAGCCAAATTGACTAAGAAAAAGAGAGAGATAATCCAAATAAATACTTTAGAAATGCAAAAGATGAAGTCACGATTGACCCAGAAGAAATTCCAAAGATTATCAGAGATTACTTTGCACACCTGGATGAAAATAATCTTGAAAACCTAATGGAAATGGAGGATTTTCTCACAGCACATGACCTTCTAAGGTTGAAACAAGAAGAAATTGAAACCCTAAACAGACCAAAAATAATTCAAGAAATTGACTTCATCATAAGAAATCTGCCTACAAAAAAACAAAACAACAACAAAGAAAAAACTGGACCAGATAGCTTTCTAGCAGAATTCTACAAAACATACAAGGAGAAGCTAATGCCAAACCTATTGAAAGTATTTTGGGCAATTGAGAAAGATGGAACTCTCCCCAAATCATTTTATGATGCTAACATCACACTAATACCAAAACCTGGTAAAGACTCAACAAGGAAAGTGAATTACAGGCCAATCTCCTTGATAAACATAGATGCAAAAATTCTTGATAAGATCCTAGCAAATTGAGTCCAACAACACATCTTGAGAAGCATCCACCATGACAAAGTAGTCTTCATTCCTGGGATGTAGTGCTGGTTCAACATTTGCAAGACTATAAATGTAATTCAGTACATTAACAAATACAAAAACAAGAACCACATGATTCTATCATTAGATTAAAAGCTTGTGACAAAATCCTGCATCTATTCTGGATAAAAACTTTTGATCACTAGGCATATAAAGAACAACAAGGAGCATTTCTCAAAACAGTAAAAGCCATCTATGATAAATGCACAGCCAACATATTGCTCAATGGACAGAAGTTAGAAGCATTCTCTATGAAAATGGGAACATAACAAGGTGGCTCACTCTCACCCTTCCTGTTCAACATAGTGCTGAAAGTCCTTGCTAAAGCATCAGACAAGAGAAGGAAATCAGGGGTATGCAAATAGGAAAAGAGAAAATTATGCTGTCCCTCTTTGCAGGTGATATGTTCCTATACCATGCCTATCTTTGGACTCTGTCATTTCCATTTGTTTGTAAAACTGTGCATGTAGAGATGTTCGATTCATTTTATTTTTAGGGTAAGTTTAGAATGAGCTTGACTAGTTTCAGTAAGGTGAAAAAATTATGTTGACATTTTACTCTAATTATATTTTCAAATTAGACCTTATTGAATTAATCCTGAGGTTTCTTAGTTAATGATAGGATGTGTATTACCATTTGTTCATCTTTCTTTTTCTTTGTCTTTTTTTTGTACTGTTGCTCAGTGGTGTTTTATCATTTTCTTCATAAAATATTAAAAGTATATTTTGTGTTTATTTTCAATATTTTATATTTTGTATTGCTTTAGTAGGTGAGTTCTTTCATTGATATTCAGTAGTGCTTTTCTTTTTGGACTACAGGAAAGCAATTTTATAAAAAATTAGTCTGGTAAGCAGCTAAGTGCATTTTGTTATAGTATAATACCATTTTGTAGTTGTTTTTCTTCTGTTTCTACATACCTAATCTTATAATCTGGAAGTTGTGATAATTTCCTATTTCTCTTTCCAAACTATCTACCTCCAGTTTCTTGTTTCTATAGTTTTTCCTATCATTTTCTTGTTTCTAATCATTCTCCAGTGGCCACTCTGCTTATAAAAACAATATACATTTTAAGGATCCAACATAGTTTGTTCGGAATCTGAAGGTGAAGTCAGCCCAATTTTCCTATAGAATTGATATTTACAATTTTTTGAATAAACATATAAATTAACACTCTTGGTTTTAAGACTTGAGAAACTTACATTGTCTCATCTGAATTATTTTCTCAGGGAGCCAACTGTCAGGTCTCCCAGATAGTATCAAGGAACTCAAACTTACCATGTTGCTGCATCTGGACAACGAGATGCCAGATTTCTTATCCATCATGATTGTCTAACCAACCAACTGCTGCCTGTTGACCAACTTCTCTTCTGTTCCCCTTCCTATTTCCTGTTTCATCATTCCCTACTATATAAATTACTAAGTTTAGTCAGTTGGGGAAAAGAATTTGAGATTTTTCTCTCACCTCTCTGGTTGATGTCATCTATTATGTACAAACTCTTCTTCCCTGGTAATACTTATTGTCTCAGTGATTGGTTTTCCGTGTGGTGAACAGGACATAGGCCAAATACCTTGACATTCAGTAACAAAGATAGGGAGAATAGGAATATTGGACTAAAAATGACAAATTAGATGTTCATCTTCTATGGTCTTCTTAAAAGTCATGATATAGGAAGAAGAAAGAGGAGGACTAGAACCATTATAAAAATTATTACAAATTTTTTTCATAAGAATTGAAGTGAATTGTTTTTAAAAATTTACGATTACCTTTACAGAAGTGCATACTAAAATTAGAGTAATCTATAAAAGAATTTCTGAGCTGGAGGGGCACTCTCTGAGGAAATTGAAGCCTGAAAATAAAATTTTGTTTCCATGGATCTCAGGATTAATCACTGTAAGGGTCAGATTTTCTAGCTCCCACATTTGTACCCAGATTAGTTTATTACAAAAGCATTTAATAATCTAAAAATAATTTAGTATGCATTATATACATGTATTTAACAAAAAAAATGAGATTGTGAATATTTTTAAAGCAGTGTTTTTCTTTTGAAATAATTTTGGCTGGTTCTTTTTTGTACAAAGTAAAGTAAGTTTTAGCATCCAATATGTACATAAAACACAATCAATCAAAAACAAAATCTTAGATATAAAGAACTATTTCATTTTCTTCCCCTCTTTGAATATATATTGAAAATATTTGAAAATTTATCACTACAAAGGATAAAGTTTCCTTCATTTTGAGTTTTTTTTTTTTTTGGAAAGGGTGCCTTCTTTGCAAAGAAGTAACTCTAAAGATACAGGTAGATAGGCAAATTGTTTTTCAGGGTTTCTTATATTTAATTATTGACACAAGCCACTTTGACAGTTGTGGTTTTGTTTTCTATTTTATCTTTTATCTCTACCAAATTCTGTAAAGGATGAATTAGATTCACTAAAATAAGCATTAGGTCATCATTAGTGATGATCAGTATTTCTGACCTATTTTTCAAGAATGAGAGATTTATAGGAGAAATACATCAGACTAGACAGATGAACAAAAATACAACTGCATTTTGCCCACAGATTCTGTACAAGTAAAATCAAAGAATATAAAACAAAATTTAGTTGGATTACTATCCTTATGCATATTTGTCATTTTTAAAAACAACCCAAGATTCCTGAGCTCATGAATAGAGGTAACAGCTAACCATAATTGTTATAACTTCCAATAATTGAAGACTGTGAGTCATTCATGTACATAAGGTAATAAAATTATTAAAATCTCCTTTTTCCTAACCAAAATGTTTTTGTACTCTTTTGCTTTTTCGAGGTAGATAATTAATTTCAGTTTCTCTAGGCAATTTTTTTCTTCCTTTTTTGCTTAATGTTTTTAACCTGAGAGCAACTTTTCCATTAATTAAAAAGAATGTAAATACATTGACATTTGGCAGGCAATGGATCAATGCTACTGTAAGCTACATATATCATAGATTGTTTTCATTCATAACTAGTTCAGTCATTTTGACTAAAAAGCTTACTTAATGACTGACTTAATCAGAATAGTTAATTAGTATGCACATGTTTTAATTATCTTGAAACTCAAGTGCCAGAGAACTGAAATAAATGAAAGAAGATGGATGAAAGCAATAAATAATAGGGAATAGTGGGGACTGTGGAAAACCAAAGAACAAATAATCATTCGCTGTTTGGTACAGCAGATTGTAACTACACAAGAATGTAAGTGAATTGTTGTCATATTTTCCTATTTTCAGGAGAAGCCAATAATACAGATTTTTGAACCTAAAGTCTCTGTAAAAAAAAAAATGGGTGGATAAAATTTAAAAATATGTAATTCATACATAAATATTACATTGTATATTATTATATATTACATTGTATATTATTATATACATATAAATTTTATATGTAAATTTTACACATTTTATATGCATATATTTATAAAATAAATATATTAGGTAAGCCTTATTCTTCTAATGGGCCATATGTGTTTATGAGAAATGAAAACATATTCAGTCACTCTCAAGTGTGTATATTTATAATCTTAAAATATATGACATCTTTTTAACCTCATTTATATGAGCTTACATCCATGAGTGGACATGGGCTATTTCAGAAAACTATATTTGGTTGAAGGCTAATTTTGTCATAAAAACATTAAGGCAGAGCCCTGAATATCACTGTGGAGCACTTACGTGCCAGGGAAGGAAATAAAGATTGTCATCCAGGTCATTATCAGTGACAAAATAACTTCTCCCTACCTCATATTCCACCAATGGTATCTTCTGGGATTTTGAAGCATTTCCTCTTAAGAAGCTCTAACAGCAAATACAGTGAAGCTATAATGGCAAAATGGAGGTTGGGACATGGCATCTCAAGAGGCTTATTGTATATGTGAACTTTCCTTTTAAGTGCTGTCTTTTCTCTGAAAAGAACTTAGGGATTTTTCTTTCTTATGACTTACGTATTTGTTTGCATATAAAATATCTTAAGGAATATTAAAATTGTTGTCCCAGGGAGATGTGTCAGTTTACTTTGTGGCTTCCAAAGGGAAAGGCCTGACGTGTAGGAAGCATTTAACTTTTATGGTGCATTGTAATATTTCATATGTGACCCCTAGCCCTGATCCAAGAGTGACTGAGACCAGTACAAATCATACAATGTCATTAATATATCTACATTTTCATCTTTTATTTCAAGCTCTGTATAGAGACAGGTGACTTATTATCAAAAATATATTATTTCCAGAAATTTGTTGCACACTGAGTAGCAATACTCTGCAATGTAATAAATGAAGCACGTTTTTATTTGCTGTATTGTCATATTTGTTAAAGTCAGTAGAGGTATATATGCCAGAATTACTTCACATAAATAAGTAATAGACTAAAAATTATGCACTTTTATAAGTTCTTGAACACTATGTAGGAAGAAAGGAGAAATAAATATGAGCAATATTGGCTTTAAAAAAATAGTCAGGTCTCTCTCTCTAGCAACTATTTCAAAAGGCTAGCAACCTTACTTTTTATTTATTTCAATCCCCTTAGCTATTCTGAATTATTTAAATGATATATATTTATACTGTATAGAACCTATTTGTATATTTATCCAGGGACAAATTATAGAACAATGCATTTCATACAGAAGTCTATTTTTGATGTTCTATTTTTCACACTAAAAATCTTGAAGCAGCATGGGTCAATGGACCAAAACTCGTGCCAGTTCTTTTTATTGCAACATAAAATTTGGAATCTTTCTCCGGAGTAGGCAGAAAGCAAGTCATCTATTAATATGTGCAAGCAAGATTTTGTATTTTCCTATGACACTTGTCTTTCTGTTTCATACACACTCTTTTACATGACAAAATAGCATCTAATTGTGCATGTGTGCATGTACATATATGCACACTTGTATATGTATGTCTGTGCATTGTGCGTGACATAACTTCTCAGATTGCAGGATATACAATGGTATACAATAATAGACAAAATAAACTGTTCTGGAATTAAAGTAGGTAGCTTGAATCTCAGTTATAACGCTTAACCACCTTTAACCCCTTCAAGTCTTAGTCTCCTCATCTGTAAAGTGATGTAAATATCAATTTCTGTTTCATAGGGTTGGTGCCAGAATTAAGCCAGGTGACCCATGTGAAATACTATGCACTTGCTACTTGTTAACTCCCATTATTAAAATTACCAATCAATATAAATTCAAATATGGGCAATTAGTTTTATTACACCATCTAAGCTCTGAAAATTACTCTTATCCCAGGCAAGTTATATAACCTCTCTGAGCCTCAGTTATTCACTCATAAATAGTAATAATACTATTGCCTGTCTCATTCTGGTTTCTTGAGAATAAAAGATGAAACATGTCAAGTGTTTAAAACTGAGTGACACATGATAATGCTCCATACGTATTTGTTATCATTATCAATTTTGGCTTTTCTATTATAATCCAATGAAAGATTCAATGTTTTACTTAACTTCTTTTGTTTTATTTTTATGCTCCTTTCTAGTTTCAAAGAAATTTCTTATATAAAACAATTCTCTATAAATTACATATGCATCATAATTTTTTTTCTTAAATCAGTGAATAAATTTCTTTTGGATATGATTAAGTACAAAATGTATATTTGTCTTTATTTTCTACCTTAAGGCTAAAAGAGAAAAAAATATCACCTTTTGGACCATTTGATGATGGATGGTGAATGGCAGGGTTGTTGCTTCCCCTCTGGTTCCCTCTTCCAGGGCCATACTATTTCTTTTTTTTTTTTTTTTTTTTTTTTTTTTTTTTT
>NW_007085546.1:37116-55816 GCF_000164805.1 Carlito syrichta
TCGGTCTCGAACCCGCAGGCTCAGGCAATTCACTCACCTCAGCCTCCCAAAGGCGCGGGATTACAGGCTGAGCCACCGAGCCCGGCTCATACTATTTCTATTACTAGAAACACATGAGTCAAAATTCACAGAAGAGCAAGATTTTAGCAAGGCTAAGAAAACATAAATCATAAACAGACCATTTGATAGTTATTGCACTTGTCAAACCAAACAGGCTATTGCTTGAGTGGTATGACTTAGTGGAAAGCCTTGATAGTAAACTCCAGCCCTTGCCTGACCCTGCTGAACTCGTGAACCCTCTAATGGTAGCAGCATTCCACTTCCTGGACAAAGACACTGCATAGTATTGACAAGCACACCCTAGAGGCTCTAAAGACAGGCTGGGCATGGGTACAAAAACGTAAGTCGGTGATCAGTGACACAGAGGTTGATCTTAATACATGACAAATCTATTCCTACTTACCTATCCTAATACCAAACAAATTTATCTCCAAATCATGGTGCTAGAGCCCATTTTGTATGTATCACTTCAATATCCAAAGCTTAGCATTTTATTATTTTTGTATGCTTTATGGATCTTTCTCCACTGTTAGATCTTTCACAAATACGAATATATTATATTTGGGACTCTAATGCAAATTAAATAATTACCATAATGGAACATTTATTGTCATCTAAACCAAACCCAAGAGTTCTGAATATAGTTGCGAGTAACGTTTTCCTTTATCCTTTTATTGAAGAGAAGGAAGGCAAACATGTAATTTTATGAACTTAAAACTAATGTATGGTGTTTCACTATTTTTATCTTTTAATTAGTTTTCACAATAGTGCCTTCCTAGTATTTATATTAGTTGCTTACTGTTTTACATTGTTTTGCATATTGCCCTAACAAGTACTTAAAGGAAACTATCTATATTCCATGCAACGTTTGAGTTAATTCAAATGGACAAATATTTTTTCAGAAATTAAAGTTGCCAGCAAGACTTGCCTATGATGTAGAATTTGTAATTTCAATAATTTTTAATCACTGAGAAATATATATACACAACTATATGTGTTGATATAATTGTGCTATATTATGTTATATATATTTCAACAAGATTACATAGACAATACATACTCTGGAAAAGTATGTAATGTGGTGTGTTACTCTCAGTTGATTTCATACTATTCTTTTATATCTGAAACAATTGCAAATTATTTGTGTAAATATTAAAGAAAAATATTTAAACACTATACATGAGCAAATGGGTGAAATAAGTGGATGATAATTACCCTGTCAACTACCCTTATTTCTTGGCAGAGGCAAAACTGCATTTCTGTTCTCTCCCACATTCCATATTGTCCTGTCCATTTGGACAAGTTTCTTGCCATGTACAAGTCTTACATACAAGCAGCCCTGACCTGCTAAGCTCAGGCTATTCTTTCACCTCAGGTTTCTAAGTAGCTGGAACTACAAGTGTATACCACCATACCCAGCTACATTTTATTTATTTATTTATTGTAGAGATGAGTTCTCACCAAGTTGCCCAGGCTGGTCTCGAATCTCTGGACTCAGGTAATCGCCTCAACTCCCCAAAGTGCTGGGATTAGAGGTGTGAGTCATCACGCATGGCCAAGTCTCAATTTTCTTCACTCATACAAAGGAAATAATATGCCCTTCTCTTTGGGTTTGCCCTGAGTATAAAATGAAATGATGCATATAAAATGCATAACACAGAATAGATGCTGGACAAATTTAATTGTTCTCCTTCTTTCTCATTTTGTTGAACCTAGTAATTAACAGTCACAAGTGGATCTCTTAACTATAAATTTAATTTGAGACTTAATTTGAGATGCAATTACAAGGATACGATGTTGACTTCTGAATGAGAAATTGATACTTGATGAAGGTGATTCTTACTGGAGTAAATATAAATGAATAGAAGATTAGAAACTTCAAGGCTGTGAATATAATGTCAGCATATGGGTTCTTGCAGAGACAAACTGCATGGCATTTAGATTATGATGCCAAAATAATAGATTAACAGTATATTTTAGAAATGCTTTGAGGTAAAACTAATTATAGATTTTAAATGATAGAAAATAGGGAAAGAGATTTTTTTTGGTTGTAAATTTGAATAACTGAAAGAACAGAGTTTAAAACTGCCTTGGCAAAGTTAAAATTAAGTATACTTTGACTTTCTCAAAAGTTACAATGGTGTTTAGAAGAGAAAGCTGAGGATTCATATCATTCAGTAATATAAATGTTAGTATGAGTAAACTAAAAGAACATACAAATCTCAGCCAGGTGTATTTATGAGATCTACTATTCATTATACAGTTTAGATAAACAGCCAGGCAATTCATAACTGGAATTATGATGACTGTTACAAAAGAAAACACAATATTTAAAACTATGTAAGTAAAGGAGGATGGAATAAGTTAGAATGACAGAGGAATAGCTTTGAACAAAAAGGAAAGGATACTTCAGAATTTGGAATGGAAGTATTACATATATTCTTTTACATTAATTCATTTAGATATATATACAGAAAAATACTTGCAGTGTTAAATATGACAAAATCATGCATGTTTGTTAAGGTATTTGAAATGATAATAATGAAATCTATTTGGAAGAGATGATTTTCCAAATCTAGTAAATGAATTGCTTTCAACCTTAGTTAGAAACAAAATGGGGAGTATTCTTAACCCATGACAAACTAGTTGACAGTCTCCAAAATAGAAATTTTGTTCCAAAGTGACAGGCCAAGGCCAACTCTTGGAAAGCACCAAGAATAAGGAGGGCCCTTCTGTTGGTTAATCATTCTGGGGAGACCTAAATATGCAGAGACTGGGCAACAGCATTTCTTTTTTTGATAATCGCTGACTGAAATTAGAAATACTAAGTCAGAGAAGAGGGAAGCAAAGGGAGGGAAGGTAGCTTTTTACTCACTGGATAAATGCTACCTGTTCAGCTGTAGCAAGCTGGAAGTTGCAAATGAGAGAGAAGAATCACAGGGGTGTCCATTAAATTCAGCTTCTGTGCCTGATTCAGTTTGATCACTTGCTAAACCAAGCTTGGATTTCAGTGATCTGGGGTTTGTGAGTCCAGACCAAGTTCCTGCTACACAATGAGCTGGATCAGTTTGTGACCAGCATCACTAAAACTTCATAAATATGATTGTTTAGTCTGTTGTGTAAATTGAGAGTTGCT
The DNA here is from genome assembly GCF_000164805.1 of Carlito syrichta. Lineage (NCBI taxonomy): Eukaryota > Metazoa > Chordata > Mammalia > Primates > Tarsiidae > Carlito > Carlito syrichta. Next base: position 40,313 of record NW_007085546.1, read on the forward strand.
CTGGATTTTTAATCCTCATTTACTTTTTAATCGGTAATGCTCTCCTGTCTACAGCCTGAGAGGAGTTTGACTCACACACATTGGGAAGCTCCAGCTGGTTTTGCCTCTGAGACATATTCAGTATATTTGGGTTCCTCCATTCATCATTTCATACTGTCCATGATGGGAACTGGATTTGAACAGAACTCTCCTGAGTTATCTCAGTGCTACAAAGCTTAGTCTAGTCACAGTTTATTAATGGAGACAGTAATACATAATGAAATGCCATTAATTCACAGATGTAATATTGGTTTCTAATTTGAGGCATCACATCTAATTATCAGTAGATTAGTTACTCAGATTCATAGCCTGACGACTATGGGGAAAATGTGCCTAATTCTACTACCTGAACTGTCAGAAAAAAGAATGATATCTATTTCTTATGAGGGCAACTAGGAAATCTCTGAAGCCTTCACATCATTATAAATTTATGGCTCAGTCCATAAAGAGAGCTCAGGAAAATCAGTTCTGCTGCTTGTTATTTCTTTGCAGCACTCATTCCAGGCTGTGCTTGCAAAGAGCTTCACCATAGAAAAGGCACTTTATTGCGGTGCTGCTGTTAGAGGCCATTATCCTGCTGGATTTGGGGGTAAAGGGCATGAAAACATGGCAGCAGTATTTCTAAAGCCCTGACTTCTGAAAGTTTAAAGAAGTTCAACGTTTGATCAACATTTTGGGGGAGCATGTATCCTGTTCGTGGCAGGAATTCTTAACCTTTGACTGTGTTTGTTTAGCTAATATGGAGCATTTGCATCCCAGAACAATCTTGCTGCCACGCGCATCTGTTGTTCAAGATTAGGTTCAGAAAGTGCTTTTAAATTCTGGGATACTACAGTCACAGGTATATTGAAGTTTCAACTGCATATATTCACAAAGACTGTCCTTTTTACAAAGAAGTATAAATGCTTGTAGAAAGCATTGTCAGCAGGAGAGTGTGAAGATGTCAGGTAAACATAATCAAGCCATTTGTGGAAAATGTGACAGGAGAAAGAGAGAGAGTAACGAAGCTTGGATGCAGCCAGGCTGTTTCCCGGTCTATTTGGCTAGATTGCTTTTCTCTAATTGTTTTTCTCCCCGGAGGTTAAAAAAAGAGAGAGAATTTCAATATTATAAAGTTAAGCTTAATCAGTACTACTTTCAATTTTTTTAAAAAAGAGAAATATGTATGGTATTATGGTAGTGACTGGTAGCAGCTCTAGTTAAGGATTTGTTGACAGTTCCAGTATGGACCCTTGTATTGGAGATTGTATTTCAAAAGTTAAATATTTGCATTAGGGTAAAATTGGCATAAATATTCTCAACCTTAGATTATTTTTCTGTACTCACTATTCAAAAAAAAAAAAAAAACTACATAAAGGTGACCTTTGTTAGTGTTTTTCTGAAGGCTTTCAGTTATATCTTACACGAATGTTAATATTATGAAAACTCAGAATTAAGGTTCAATTTATTAGTTTTTGAGAATATAATTATAAAAAGTGGTACTCTCCTCAGATTCCAAATTTTCTATTATGGTGGATCTAACTGAATGTCAATCATTTATGAAAATGGGAAAAGGATGAATAAATTAAGTATCTAATAAATTCCTAAACTTCATGTAAGTTAATAATTTGCTTCTTTCCTTTTCAACAGCTCTCACCAACTATCAATCAGACCAAATAAAAGAACAAAAATGGCACTATTTCTGTCAACTTTCAGAGACTTACACTATTAAGCATGAAAATGATCATTATAAGCAACAGAAAAAGAAAAAATTCAACAGTGATCCAGAATAAATCCCATGGCTTGAGGATAGATTTTTTTTAGAAACCCATGAAAGACTGACATTATTTAACAGGTTCAGTGGATGTGTCTGCATGTGTAAGAACATGCCTATGTAGAAATTTGCATATATGTATACCTGCTTATTTTTTTCTGACAAAATCAAATTGTCAATTAACTTTAATTTTATTTCTTAGTTTGCAAACAATTCATATATGACTATATTGTAGTAGAACTACACTAGTATTTCTTATCATCTAGTATTTCTACTAAAGTATCTAGTACTTCTAGTAAAATCTAATATAATTTGAAATGTTTAAATGTATGCTTTATAGCTAAATATTCATCTTTTTTTGCAAGACAGAAAATGATGGACAAGAACATATAACTTAATATATTAGACAAAGCACTCGTGTACAAGAAGCCTTGAAAATAAACATTTATAAAAATTGCAGTGCATGGAAAAGATTGAGTAATAAAAGAAGAGAGGAGTAGTTTAGACTATCACATCAATGATCCTACTATTACAAGTCATTTCAACTTTCCCCCAAACCTTCATTCAGCACTGTTCTATAGCTGTCAAAATAAAGGTTATAAAAAGTACATTAAAATTTCATCTAATGATGATTTTGCCTTTGAGTATATATCTCAGGTAGAGTCAATATTTATGGTAGCTTGTATTTTATTATATTTATTTAATGCACTTAATCACATGGCAAAAAAGAATGTAATTTTCTAGAATTTTCATAAAGAGTAGTCCTTATTGTGTCAATCGTTATTCTATTCTTTCTTAAAGAACTATTTATTGTATTTTTCATTCTGTGGTTAAGTTCAAAGTACACATGAATCTTGTTTCATTTACCTCATTTTTATCTTCTTTGTGCATCTTTCTCCTGCAACTCCTCTCCATCTGTTTTAACTCTGTTTCTGACAATACATGCACATATTCATAATATATGTAACATATTTAGTATATATTACAATAAACTATGTAAATATATATTTACATGTGCAAAAACACTCATTTAAACACACATAATATGAGGACGCATTCAGCTATTTTACATTTCCATCCCTCAACACCTAGGTGCATACAGGTTTGTCAAGTTATTTATTGCTGCAAAACAAATAACTCCAGCATTTAGCAGCTTGAAACAACAAATATTATCTCACATAGTTTTTAAGGGTCAAGAATGTGGCAGCAGCTTACCTGTGTAGTTCTGGCTCAGGATATCTCACAAGGTCAGTCAAGCTGTTAGCCCGGGTTGTGTTTATATGAAGGCTTCACTAGGGTTGGAGAATCCATTTCCCAGCTCACTGAGTTGGTTGTTTGAAAGAGGCTTCAGTTTTACACCACATGAACCCTTTCTGGAGCTGTGCAACACATGGCTGGTTTCCACAGGGAGACTGATGCAAGAGGGAGTGACCATGACAGACACCACAATGTTTTTAGAATATAATCTTGGAAGCCACATACCATCATTTCTGCTGTATTGTGTTGGTCATATGGACCAATTTATATGAGAGTGAACTATAAATGGTGTAGGCAGAGGACAATTCAAGGTAATCATGAAGGCTGGCTACTATAGCCAGAATTAAAACAAAATATTCAGATAATAACTGGAATTTCATTAACATTTTATATGTCATAATAAAAAATTGATTTAGATGTGCATGTGTATATGTGTAAGTTTTATTGAGATATAATTTACATACCATAAAATCACACTTTTAAAGTGGATAATTCAGTATGTGTGTTCTTTTTAATTTTTATTTTTTTGTATACTTATAATATTTTGCAGCCATTACCACTAATTCCAGAAAATTTTATTATCCCAAAAGAAACTTTGTACCAATTATTAGTCACTTCCACAGTTCCTGAAAAACTACCATTCTATACACTGTGTCTATGGAGATGCCTATCCTGGGCATTTAATGAAGATGGAATTATATAATATGACTTCTTGAGTTGGTAACTGTCACTTAGCATGATGATTTCAAGGATTATTCAGTAGTATGAATAAGCACTAGATTCTTTTTTATAGTGGAATAATATTCCATGGCAAAGAAATAGCATATTTTTACATCTGTTCTTCAGTTAATAGATGTTTGGATTATTTTCTAGTTTTTGGATATTATGGATAATACTGCTAAGAACAATGGGGACAAGTTATGTATAGGCAAATGTGTTCAATTTTGGAGGGCAAATACCTAAGAGAAAAGCAAAGCCCAACTTCTAAATTAAAACTATGAGGTTAAGATTTAGCCTTTCTTAACAACAGGAATCCATAAATAAAAAACATCTCATATTGCTTCAGATGGAGTAGTAGCTTCAGAATCAAATTACCCATGATGAAACATTGGAGAAAGATTATAGTCAGAAAGAATTGAAAGACTCTCTTAAGATCAGAATGAGAAGATTTCAAAATTAGGGGAACAAGACTGGAGATGCTGAATATATGACAAAGTCTGTGCCAGCCATCAAGGTTTATTGTTTAGATATTCCTTCACAAAATAACCAGCTGTGAAGAGTTTGGTTAGCTAGCACTTTCTAGCTGCAATGTCTTCAGGGTGAAATACAGCACCTGCCTAAAGACATGTTCTTCCTGTTCAACCCAGGCATCCCTGGCCAGTGGCTGAGTCTGGTAGAGATAAAAATCTGGCCATTTCTGTCCAGGAAGGACTCCAAGCAATCTTTATGCATGAGCTTCCACTTGATCCTGCTGGGACTTTTTCAAAGCTGCAGTGTAGTCTGATACTTTTCCTACCTAGCCTTCCATCCTTACCCTCTTCTTTCACAGGTGTCAGAAATGTAGCATTATCTGAGGGTTTCCTGACCTACTTCTACTACAACCCTGCTCCCTTATCTCTTACCAGCTTTTCTCTAATAAATTTCTTGCACTTCTAACTCTGTCTTGACATGAGCCTATTGGAAGACCCAACCGATACAAGAACTATGAGTTCTTTGATTTGATGTCCTCTAAAAATGTTCTATCCCCTGGTGCAGCAGGACAGTAGGATTTTACAGTTACTTAAGAGTATGATCACAGCATAGATAGGGAGACTGAGACTTTGTGGAATCATCTTTCTAATAACATCTTGTAATTGTAGATTTTTAAAATAATCGGTATAAATATTTTAAAATGTAACATACCTCCAAAATAGCAAATAAAGTAAACTTCTCTTAAGAACTTTGAGTCTCCTCTAAATTTATATCAATAATTAATAATATAAACTATAAATGAATAGGTTGTTGAGAGCGGTGAAGTTCTTTTCCACAATATCAATATTTGTAGGCCACTGCTTCACTATCATCACCTTTTTCATTTCTTAATGTCACTTAAATCCTACATGGTAAAACATATGTGATGTGTGATTTGCAACTGTCTCAAGTCTGATACCCAATAATTGAGTTTAATTCCTGTCACTAGTTCCATCTTCAGCTCATAAACTGACTTTGACTCTGGACTTCATTCACATAAAATATTTCCCCTTTGAGTTTGTTAAGTTTACTACAATGAAAAGATGGTACATTAACACAAAAATATATTAGTATTTGCTGTATCAATGATGAATGGATTCAGAGGAAGGGTGGTGAAGCAGTAGAAAGAATATAGGTTTTGGAATCTGAGGAACTCTTAAAATCTATGTGTCCTTGGGTAAGGCAAGGCAGTTTACTACTCTAGGTTTCTCTTTTAGCATTTGTAAAATTTATTTAATAGTAGTGCTGATACTCTAAAATTTTACTATAAAGATTAAAAAGTATAAATGTTTACAAAATTCATCAGCATATAGTACAGCCTGTGGCACATAAGTATTAATCCTTAATCATATTAATGTTTATTTGAGTAAACAGCAATTCATGAATCTGGTAGTATACAGAATTAGGAGAGGTTCACAGAGCTTCACCCAGCAGAATGAGCACCGAGCTTTTGTAGCTAAAGGCAGAAGACAAAGAAAAAACATTTGATTGATCTGGGTGGAAAGACTGTAGTTAGAGGTGAGTTTGGCAGCTTTAATTCAGTAAAGTCCTTAATTTTGTTTTACTGTTTATTTGGTCTTTGATTTGCTTATGTAGAAACTTGTAACACTGAAGCAAGTCAAGTCTAATCATTTTCCAATTGAAATTTTTTAACACACATAAATATTAAATAATTAATATTTGTATTAGAACCATGCATATGGCTATGCCACAATGATATCTAAACCTTAGCATGTCTGCTTTTGTGAATATCTTTCCCAATCAGTGTGTTTTAAGTGGAAATCACAAAGGAAGTTGAAAACACACTGGATTGAAAGGTATGTTGTGTCAAGGAAAGAAAGCCTGTAATATCAATTTTGGATTTCCTCTTTGAAGAAAATCTGTGAATAGTTTCAGTAATGTGACTATTTTCTCCTTTATTACAGAACAACTGGAGTGCATGTGAATACACATATAAGAATTTTATGAGAGATTGAATGAATATTCTTAAGCCTTGGCCTTTTAGGTGTTTTATCCCATGATGGTTGTGAATTTTGCAAGTTTAAATAGTTTTCTTGTTTCTTATACATTGATTAATTGTACCTATAAAGATCAAAAAAGATAAAGGCAGAAAATCTAAAAGAAATTGATGCTGAAATACAAAAAGTGAATAGGAACATAAAATTATGATATTTCTCATTATCACCACAGAAAACTATCCAATCATAAAGTCAGCATTAAAAAAGAAGAAAGGAACAAAGATACACAAAACAAGCAGAAAACAATTTACAAAAATGAGAACAGGAAGTCCTCACCTATCAATAAAAACCTTTGATGTTCATGGGTTAAATTCCCCAATTAAAATATATAAACTAGCTATGTGGATTAAAAAAAAATTCATGACACCTGTAAAGGTACACATAGACTAAAAGTGAAGGGATGGAAAAAAATATTCTACAGAAATGAAAACCAAAAGTGTGCAGGAGTAGCTATATTTAAATCAAACAAAATAAACTTCAAAGGCAACAAACATACAAAAAAGCTAAAGAAATATTTTACAGATTCAGTGCAATCTCTATCAAAATATTAATGACATTCTTCACAGAAATAGAAAAAAATTATAAAGTGTGTAGTTTTGTATAAAATCACAAAAGACCCAAATAGCCAAAGTAATACTGAGCACAAAGAACAAATTTGGAGACATCCCACTACCAAACTTCAAAATATGCTTCAACGCTATAGTAGACAATATAGCATGGTATTGGCATAAAAACAGACACATAGACCAATGAAACAGAATAGAGAACCCAGAAATAAATTTAGATATTTACAGCTAACTGATTTTTGGCAACCATGCCACAAGTATGCATTGGAGACAAGATATCTTCTTCAATAAATGGTGATGGAAAAACTGGATAAACCTTTATCACCATATACAAAAAATCAACTCAATGTGCATTAATGACCTAAACATAAGACTGAAAATGATAAAACTACTAGAAATAAACATAGGATAAATGCTTTAAGACAGTGATTTAGCAAAGACTTTCTTGGCTAAGACTTCAAATGCACAACTAACAATAATAAAAATAGAAAAATGGGACTATATTAAACTTTAAATCTTCTGCATATCAAGGAAGCATTCAAAAGAGTAAAAAGACAACCTGTAGAAGGGGAGAAAATGCTTGCAAACTATTCATCTGACAAGAGTTTAACATCCAGAATAAACAAGGAACGCGAATAACTCAGCAGCAAACCCATACATTATTCAGTTAAAATATGGGTAAAGTGTTTGAATACACATTTCTCAAAAGAAGACATGCAAATGGTCAACAATTATATTTTTAAAAGTTCAATAAAGCTAGTCATCAGGGAAATGCATTAAAAGCACAATGAGGTATCATCTTACACCAGTTAAAATGGCTTGCATTAAAAAGAAAAATAAATTAAAAAATGCTGACAAGGATATGGAGAAAAGGAACTCTTCTCCACTTTTAGTGGAAATATAAATTAGTGTAGTCATTATGAAACACAACATTAAGGGTTCTGAAAAACAAAAATAGAACTACCATACAATTCCACAATCCCACTACTGGGTATGAATCATAAGGGATGGAAATTAGTATATCAAAGGGATATCTGCACACTTGTGTTTTTTGCAGCACTATTCACAATGGCTAAGGTATGTAATCAGTTCAAATTTTTGCCAACAGATGCATGGATAAAGAAAATGTGGTATATATACACAATAGAATATGATTCAGCCATAAAAATAATAAAATCCTGGCATTCATGGGAACATGGATGAGTCTGGAGGACATTATGTTAAGTGAAATAAGTCAGGCAAAGAAAGATAAATGCTGCATGTTGTAATTCATACTTGGAAGCTGAAAATAAAATTGAACTCATGGAAGTAGAGAGTAGAATGATGGGCATTAGAAGCTAGGAAGTATAGGAAAGAGGAGACTGATTAATGGATAGAAAATTACAATTAGATGGAAGGATTGAGTTTTGGTATTCTGTAGTACTGCAGGGTGAATGTTGTTAACTATAATGTATTGTATATTCTCAAAAAGCTAGAAGAGAGGATTTTGTATGTCCACAACACAGAAATGACAAATGTTTGAGGAGAAAAATATGCTAATTACTCTAATTTGATCATTGCATATTGTGTATCAGAATATCACTCTGTATGCCCTATATTTGTAGAATTCTTATATGTCAACTAAAAATAAAAGGGAACAAATTTTAAAAAGCAAACAAAAACTGTAATACTTGTGCAACTAAGTCTTATTAGTTGCATTTATCTGCTGAAATTTTTTTTTATAATCCAGTGAACTGTTGATAATACAACAACGATTTTTTAAAGAGAAAATAGAGTGATGATTATATTCAACTGAATGTGGATTTTCATTTACTTGGAATGAAAGCTCTCCACAGAGGCAATATATTGTTTGCAGAGAAACATCAGCAGAGAGCTTGTTGAAGCCCTCTAGCTTCTTTCGACATTTAAAAATGAAACTCAGGCATGAATACACACAAACACAAACACAATAACCAGATAGATATCTTAACTAAAATACAAAATTTCAATAATCTAATTTATAATGTACAGTTACTTCTTTCAATGTTATAAATATTTTATAACATTTATAAATGTATATTTTATATTTTAAATTTATTTTCTTCCAAAATATTACAAACATAGAACCAAAGATAATTTAATATAACAAATACCTGTATAACAACCGTCAAGCCATAATTAAGCATATATGTATTATTTGTGTCATTTATTTATAACCAAATGAAAACTAAAGCTATAAATCAGGCCACCTATGGATCCTTTTCTAACTATACTCCTCACCTCCTCCTTCAGAGATAACAGTTTTCAAATGCTATCATTATTTTCATGTATGTGTTTGTGCTACTTGTGCATTCATAAATCATATGCAACATTATTTTGTCGGTGCTTTGTTTTGTATGTATGATGCAATTTTGACATGTAGCTGTAAGTTGTTAATTTTAACTCCAGTATAGTACATTGACTTAATATCACTCAATTTATTTATTCCTTGTCTCACTAATGAAAATTCAAAGTGTTTCCAAGTATTCCTAATTACAAACAGTACTGTGATCAATACTCATATATTTCTCTCCTTGAGCACATGCCTGAGAGCTCTTTAGGTTAACTCTGGCGGTAGAATTGCCATGAAGTATGGTATGTTGCACGGTATTTTCAATTTAGGTATTCACCAGTAATACATGAGTATTATCTAATTTCCACACCCTCGTTTAATATTGTTAGTCTTTTAATTTTTGCAATATGATATGTTTAAATTATCATCACATTTTTAATTGCATTTGTTTGATCCTAACCTGCTATAATGAGATGGATTGACTTTTTATAGTTTCATTGTTACTTAAAATTTCTTTTATTGGGCTCTTTTAGATTTATTGACTTGAAGACACTCTTCTTTGCTATAATACTAATCCAAGTCACTGGCCCAACATTAGAAAGCCTGTGATAAAGATACATGCCAACTAGAATTAAATCCAGCATTCTGTCTCTTCCTAATCAAAACAAGACAGCAAATCATTTGTATGATTTTAAAGCAAGTTTAGGTTTGCTATTAGTTTTATTAAACAGTTGCATGATCATGACCAGTAATGAAGGATGAAACATTTCAAGCTGCTATAAAATTGCCTTAAAATTACAAATAAAACAGTAAGTTGCTTACATGCAATAGTTTTAAGTCCTAAGAGGCTTGATAGTTAATATTTAAAAGATTATCATTAACATTCCTCTTATGTATTGAAACATAAATCATACATAGTAGATTCAATATACTTACTGGATAGTGAAGCTTTCCTATAAGCCTTACACCATACTGCCTCTAGACTTTTAAAAGCAGAATTTTAGTTCTAGGGTGAGGAAATAAAAACCTGAACTTTAGGCTGTTTTTTATTTTTAGATGTACATTATTTTTTCCTTTAAATGATACGTCAAATTGGGTGCCATAATTAAAGTTCCAAGATCTCAAAGACTGCCAAGTTCAAACCTCGGTGATAGAACAGGATATAAATTTAAATGGGAAATGTCACAAAACTGGTTACATGATTCTGAAAGCTCTCACCCCCATTGAGGATATTTAAGGATGAGGATTTGGAGGAGAGTCTCTAGAGACAACTGGGTTGTGCTGTGGGCTGGGTTGTGCCCAGGAGCAGAAATACTTGCCCTGCATTTTTAAGCCCAACACCTAAAAAGCAAGACTTCAGTGAGATCTTTTGGAGAGTTTCATTTTTCTGAAGCAGGGTGGGTGCAGTGTCCATGCATGCCCAGGTTTCCTCTTTGATTGCCAGTATGGATGACTTACAGTAACTCCAGAGTCATCATCCGATTCAGAGGAACTGACTGCTCTATGAGCTCCTACAATTGTGTGATATCTAATCATTTATCCTACATCTGCCTTAGCAGTTTCACTTCCCTGATTAAGTTCAGACCCATACATGCTGTAGGAAGAAGGTGCATCACTCAAATTGGGAAACGCTCAATGATGAGGGAGCGATTGAGAGAACTCCCCATATAAACCATAAAAATGCCATGTCCACAGAAAGAAGTTGGCTTTCTATTTCAGTTAAGTCCAGAAAGCAACAACTTGTTTGGCACAGTCCATGACTACAAGAATACAGGCTTTCCACCCACAGCAGAGCCTGCCTGGAAAAATAGGAGTAATTGTCATTTTACCTCAAGTTGGATTCTTTGACTTTTAATATAAAGCACTGAGCATATTATTCTACTGAATGAAACTGTGATTTGTGACAAGATAATACCAACATGAGTTAACTAAGAGTGAACGGAAAACCTAAGGCTGTTAAGTTTTTATCCAATTACAAGTGAAAAATGAGCCCCACTGACAAGGTTAAATGGGCAGGTGGTACGTAAATGTGATTTTGACTACGTCCAGTAGTTGTGCTTATTCACTGTATTCATTGTACAAGTATTTTTGCTTTCTTCACTTCCCAGGTATGTGTTTCTTAATTTTCCTGTTCAATGTTTTCTTCTTTTCTGGGTATTTGTTTTACTCTTGTGTTTTCAGTGTTGCACTACCATCATCACCTATTTGCAAAAGTCTCTTTAAGCAATTCAGTTTCTATATTCAGCATCTGTTTCCTTTTTATTCTGTGACAAACAAGCAAAGTTTCAGCATCAAAGAAAAATTACTAGTTGAAAGGTTTGAAATTGTTTCCCCTTAAAATGAAATGAAAATAACCATGATCCCTTTTGGAAAGCATCAAGATTTAAGGCTGATTTGTAAAAGACACCTGTTTGCAATTTAGCTACTGAAGGTCCATGAAAAGTGTGCTGATATCATATTTCTCAGGACTTTTAGAGAACACAGCCTGAAGGAGGATGAGGATTTATTTCCTACTGAAGTCTAAATCCCAGGAGGAAATAGTCTAAGAAGATACCTACCTGTGAGGGCTTTTTATAGCTCACAATAAGCTTTTGTAATTTAAAACATCAAGTAAAAGATAAATAAGAATAGCAACAAATCCTTGATATGAAAAAAACACCAAATTCATGCAAAACAACTCTTTATCTTTAGCCTGCTTATTTGCTATATAGATTTGTAAATCCTATGGGAATCCACTCCCACCTTTAGTGAGTGCTTTATGGTGGATAAATTCACTCTTTCAATGAAATTATTTTGAAATAGAAGTTTAATTATAGAAGGCACAGAAGAATGTTATGTGAATGTGGAAAATAGCTTTGAGAGGAGATTCATGTTGGCTTTCTGTTTTGTTCCTACTACCCACTCTGCATTGCTCAACTCTGTTTTCTAGGGTATTTTTTAAATGGCAGAGAAATAATCTAAGCTATGGATGCTCTAACGGGAAGCAAACTTTAAAAGTTTGACAAGGTTCTCTAACTCAGTAAGACTCAATGAGTTGTCAGTGCTAACACTTGGTATAACATTGAATGTGCAACAATGAACTGATGAAGAAATCTGCTGAATAAAGGGTAAAGTGCTCATGACCAGTAGCAGGTTAAAAAAAAAGACTAAATTCAAGAGAAAATCAACAGGACAGCTACAACTGAAAGGAGATGAACAAACAGAGAAACAGGTAGAAACTGTAAACTATTCACACAAAATTGAGTGGTTCTGATATTACAGTGGAGACTTACTCAAGTAGAGTTAAGTTTTCTATAAAGGTAACAATGCTCATCCTCCAATCTTGTTGCTCTGGCAACATGACTTCTCTCTCATGATAGTGTCATTATAATAAGGAAAAAAGGAGCAAAAATGATGGGAAAGGTGTTTTGAGGGCTGATCTCAATCTATCCTGGAAAATACTCTGGGGGAAACTTCGGAAGTAATTTGTTCCATAAAGATGTGAAATCATGAGAAACCTTACTGAATTGAACAATGTAGAATGAATTATCTTCGCATGTTTTCACTAGCATATATGCAGCACTCTTGCACTGAGGCAACTGGAAACCCTGCCTTCATTGCCATGCTCTTGAGAGAGCCACATTCTGGTCTTCTTACTGCTACATCCATTTTCATAAGGTGAAGCATCTCTGACCCCCTTGGAATATGTGCATCCAGAACACATACATCACCTTCCAGACTATGCTACTGGTCTTGGTGCCCTGGAATTCCTTATCCAAATCACTCCAAGAATGTTCTCAGGGCCTGTATGGGTTCTCTCTAGGTTGGATTGCACCATGGCTGTTGGTACTTCTAGGTCCATGTGTTTGCACAAGTGTTTGTGGAGATTTTGTACAGATTTGGGAGTTCATACTGCAGTGTTCAGTCACACTGCATGGGATTATAAAAGGAACTAAGGAAAGGGGAAAGACACTCCATATCCATGTTTAGGCACCAAATTCTGTCTTACCCAATAATTATGAATAGTGCCTTTTCCAAAGAAGAGAAATTAGATGATATTTAACTTATGTGACATATAAATATTTAGACATATAGGATATGGGCCTCGATTTCTTCTCTTGTCCTGAATGTGCACATATTAAGGGAAACCTGATGCAGTATGCCATAAATAGTTGCACTTCAATTGGTGTTGACTATTTTAAGTACTTTAAAGATGAAGATGCACATCTTATGAATACTCTTGAAGTATGATTTGGAAAATCTGCAAATACAAAGTTAAGATGATACATCTTAACATTATGTGTTCATGACTTTAAAGGTACAGACTATACAACAAATATATTGTTTTCAAACAACAGACTTCTTGTTTTGGTAACTTTCTTATTTTTGACTGAATAGCTGCATATTTTAAAAATATTATCACCACAAGCAATGAATGTGCAAGCATTTAAAGTATCATATACATATAAACATGTTATATTTGTTGAATTAATAAAAAATACATATTTGTAGATATATTATATAATGGAACTGCACTACATAAACAATATTCTAATTATAGCAAAAATTTAAGAAAATACATTTGAGATAAATGGTGCATCATTAGTATTGATTTAGAATAGATTATATGGTAAGTTAATGTTAAGAAATATGTAAGTATAACCTAGAAGGTCAAATATCCCTTATTTTTGATCTTAGTATTTAGTGTAATATTTTTGTTCAAGTCATTTGTGCATCTGGGTAATCTCTGAACTTTTGGTTTCAAGTTCCAAATAATGCTACTCACCAAAAATAATGCTGAATAGCAGGTGATACATACCATGAAGAACCCTGGGGATACATGAGAAGTAAGAACAGAGGGAGTTCCTCAATGGAGTCTGCAATTTAGTTGGAGAAAGGTAATGAAGAAGCCTAATACATCAGTTAACATGTATAATTTCACTTGTTCAGATAAGTGTGTCATGTACAAGGAACGTGGTCTATGAGAGCATCTCATAAAGTCAAGCAGTAGTTCCCGAGCTCTAGCCTGCATTATTATCATCTGGTGAGTTTGTTAAAACACAGATAACTGGACCCTAAACCCATGATTTCACATATCTAACTGCTTCTCAGGTAAAATTAATGCTACAGGTCCTGGGACCAAATTTTGAGGACAGTCATAAAGAAACCTACCTAAATTGAGAAATGACAAGTCTATACAAAACCACCTGACTTCAGCAAATGCTGAATAAATGTCTGCTGATTTAAATTGTGTTCTTGACACATGTCTTACAAGAGTTCATTCACCTTATGACCATTTCATCAAGGATAATGCTGATTTATTATAAAAAACACAATCAGTTGTTACAGAAAATCAACAAGTGGCGGTTTTATGACCAGAATGAAAACCTCTACACTTTTTCCTTTCTTCTTTGATAATTGTGGCTTATAAAATTATATTTTAAGTAATAGAAATTCAAGAAATTTTCTATGAGAGAAAAATGAAGGGTGGGAATTACTGTAAATAAAGAAAAAAGAAACTACAAAAGGAGCAAAAGGCGAATCATACAAAAAAAGAAAGTTAAATAAAACATTCTGCCAAGAAGAAATTGGTTTATAACCTATAGTATACTTTAAACTGACAAAACTGCATAAATACAATCATTATAAGTTACATGAATTTGAAATGTAGTATATCAAAATATTGCAAGCGACACTAAAGCAGTTAAATGTTGGATAATTCATACTTTTTAATATTTTGTCCCAAGGAGTGTAAGATGTTATATAAAAACAAACTGAAAAATCAAGCATTATACAAATATAATGTTCTATTAATGCCTTATCACTATTTTATTATAATTATACAGATGGAAATACAGAATTAAAATTCAGTGTGGCTATAACATTATAATAATATTTACTTTGTAAATGTTTTAATATTAATAAAATGAATGATTATAACAAAAAAATTAGAGATAAAGTTGTACATGTGTCAATAAATTATTCACTATTTTCCCTTTAGGCTACAACTACTCAATGAAAAAAACACCATAATATTCAAGTAATGAAAGAAATGACCTTTGTGTGCATATAAAAGAAGCTATTCCTAAATGTTTCCTTCAGGCTGTTAAGTCAAATTAAATTCTTCAACCTGACATTTTTGAGGATTCTGTCTGCATCAACAGAAATCAAGTTTGTTTGTTTGTTTTTCTTTTTAATCCTGAAAAACAACTCTAAAAAATTGAGTTAGTTCTTCTCAAGAACAGTTTTGCTCAAAGAATGTTAGCTTTAAGAATAAATATATGGCGTGTCCCCCCCGCGTGTCCCCGCCGCCCCGCGCGCCGGCGGAACTGTGGGATCGCCGCGCACAGG
>NW_007085546.1:55985-57688 GCF_000164805.1 Carlito syrichta
GGCGGGCGCCGCACTCGCTGAGGCCCGACGCAGGGCCGGCTGGGCCCAGGGCGAGCAGCGCAGCGGCCGAGACGGGCCGCGGAGCCACGCCGGGGACGCCCGCTCGACGAGCAGGTGGCGGCGGCTGCAGGCCTGTCAAGCCAGAAGCCCTGAGGTCATCGTCCCCACTGGCTCTGCCAACCTTGTGCCTTGGCGCTGGGGAGGATACAAACCTTGGTAAAAACAGAATTGAAGGGAGTGGGCGTCGAAGCAGAGGGTCTGAAGTTCACCACTGCTAGAAGGGGAGGGGAGTGGAAAGGCCCTCGATGAAGAAGGGACCAAGACTGCAAACTGCTGAATAGACAGACTGTAAAACAGAGGGAAAAGTGAACAAAACCAGAAGACCCTCATAAGGAAGAACAGGTCATTGCAGAAGAGAAATAAAAGCAACCCCACCTTCCCTCAAAAACAGAATTGAAGAGGGGGAGGGAAAGGGGTAAAGGGAGAAAAATCTACAGAAATGAAGAAAAACCAAAAGAAGAGTATGGGTCTCTCCCAGACGCCTGGGAGAGCAGACACTGAGAAAATTGACTTTGGAATACAAACAATGAAAAGTCCCCAGAATGAAGGGTCTCAAAATGCAAATGCAGATATCAAAACAATAATGGAGAGACTAAAAAGAATTGAGGAGACACAAGAAGAAACTAGGAAGGAGCTGATATCTGAGATAACAGTAATAAAGAATACTGTGAATGAAATAAATAACAAATTGATAAGCAGGAAAGCAGAATTACCCAAGCAGAAGAAAGAATCTCGAGCTTGAGGACCAAAATATAGAAATAACCCAAACTCTTAAAAACACAGAAAATAAGCTAAAAAAGGCAGAACAAAACCTTCAAAGAGATGAGTGACTACCTCAAGAGGCCTAACCTAAGAATAATCGGACTCCCTGAGGTAGAAAGAGAAACAGAGACCACATTGGAACAAACTTTCCACGAGATCATTCAAGAAAATTTCCCTCATCTAATCAGGGATACAAAAATTCAAACACAAGAGATTCAGAGAACCCCCGCAAGACAACAAATGAGAAGACCAACTCCTAGACACATAATAATTCGCCTAAATAAAGTAGGCACAAAAGAAAAAATCCTAAAGGCAGCAAGAGAAAAAGGCCAGATCACCCACCATGGAAGACCAATCAGAATAGCAGCAGATTTATCTGCAGAAACCCTGCAGGCTAGGAGAGCTTGGAGCCCTATCTTCAAAGTCCTAAAGGATAAACAATTTCAACCAAGAATAACCTACCCAGCCAAGCTAAGCTTCATCAGTGAGGGAGAATTAAAATCTTTCCCAGATATCCAATCCCTAAGAACTTATGCAGCCACAAAACCATCTCTACATGAAACACTTAAGAAAGTACTAAACACAGAAGAAAAGGAAAAAAGAACAACGTTCTTCACAAGAGTACAGGGAAAAGAATAAAATATACACGAACCAACCCCAAAAGCAAAAGAAAGACAAAAAAAAAAAAAAGAAAAAAGAAAAAACCAAGTGGAAGAACAATAACTCAATAAGAACTCCATGATAGGGATGAACTCTCACATTTCAATAATTAGTCTGATGTGAATGGACTAACGCACCACTGAAAAGACATAGAATGACAAATGGATAAATATCACCAGGCAACATATACTGCCTTCAGAGACCATCTCACTAGAAAGGAC
>NW_007085547.1:0-944 GCF_000164805.1 Carlito syrichta
CTTGCCTGAGCCCGCGGATTCGAGACCCTCCTGGGCAGGCGAGATCTCATCTCTACAATAAAATCAAAAAATTAGCCAGGCATGGTAGTGCGCACCTGTAATTCCGGCTACTCGGAAGGCTGAGGAGGAAGGATCGCCGGAACCCAGCAGGTCGAGGCTGCGGTGGCCGGGAGTGGCCACTGCACTCCAGTCTGGACGACAAAGTGAGACTCCAACTCAAAAAACAAAAAAAAAATTGACGAAACATCCTGTCAGATATCTCTCAATATAACTGATTAAAGTTTTCAATACATTTAAAGGACAAATAATTTTTAAGACCCTGAGAATGCAGAATTAAAAAATACCCCCAAACTATTAAATAATGACTAAATACTGTTTAATTGATTAGACTACATTGAATTTGATATAGATCTCAATTTTTAATTTTTTTATATTTAATTATGGGTACATGAATTATATGATAGATTTATAAATTTATGGGGCACATGTGATGTTGGATACAAGCATACAAGGATTAATCATCAAATCAGTGCAATTGGGATGTGTATCACCTCAAGCATTTATTATTTCTTTATGTAAAGAGTATTCTCATTCCACTCTTTTGGATATTTTTAAATAGGGAATGTTGTTTTTTATAGCCAGCCTTTTCTCAATCGAATACTAGGCCTTATTCATTCTAACTATATTTTTGTACACATTTGCAGACTATTGATTAGACTTTTTTTCTCACATGAGCTAGACCTGCGGGACAGACAAGGATCATATTTCCTTGTTTGTGTTTTATGATTAAAGCATAGCGATTTTGGTAATAGACACAGCCAAAATCCCATAGATTAATTTGCAAGTACAAAGTTCTTGTATTCCTGTGTCATTATCACAGCTTCTATTAATGACGGTATTTTCTTTCCTAGATTCCACCATAAATGGAAGAAAAGGAAAAGTTT
>NW_007085548.1:0-761 GCF_000164805.1 Carlito syrichta
CCTACAATCCACAAGGTCAAGCCATAGTTGAAATAGTTCACCAAACTTTAAAAAATCAATTAAGTTATAAGAGGGTGAGTTCAAGTATAACTCTCCTCACCACATCTTGAATCACACTTTATTTGTTATTAATCATTTAAATTTGGACTCTTCAGGCTATTCAGCTATGACTAGACACTGAGATCCAGAAGAAAGTATAAAACCTCTGATAAAATGAAGGCTTCTTACAGGAAAAGGGGAGAGCCTGCTTTATTTCGTGCTCAAGTCAAACATATTACTAATCATAATTTTTCTTATAAAGGACATTCCAACTCCCTCCCTATTTGTTTTTCTGCTTTTAATAATTACCAGCCTTCTTGCTTAATGTCTACCTTTAAGTCTCTGAGTACAGAAAGCCCTTATCAGGACAATATCAAGGACAGTTGGTGACTGGAGATGTTAATGCCTGGAGGAACCGCCCCTAGCCGTGCGACTACAGCTTCGACTACAGTTTCACCGCCTCTCAGCGTGTCTGCTTGCCCCTTCAATGATTACGGAAAAGGACTGGTCACTCACATGATGAGATGCTGGCTTCCTGAAATGGAGAGACTGTGCTTATAACTCTAAGGTGGACTATCCTGTACCCTGTGAAAAACTATATATTAGTGACTGGGGTTTTAATGGCTCTACGCTTGCCACAACTAGAAAGCACCCGTATGGATGGGCTACATCCATGTTTCAAACTTCTCTGTCCTCTAATCATTCATTACAGACTCATTTTA
>NW_007085549.1:0-1125 GCF_000164805.1 Carlito syrichta
CATCCCCCATGATAAAAATCCTTGAACACCTAGACACAGATAGAACATACCTTAAAATATAGCCTTCTACGATATAAACCCACAACCAACATATTATTAAACAGACAG
Source organism: Carlito syrichta (assembly GCF_000164805.1). Classification (NCBI taxonomy): domain Eukaryota; kingdom Metazoa; phylum Chordata; class Mammalia; order Primates; family Tarsiidae; genus Carlito; species Carlito syrichta. The sequence continues at coordinate 109 of NW_007085549.1, forward strand.
AAATTGGAAGTGTTTCCCCTGAAAACTGAAACAAGGCAAGACTGCACTCTCACCCATCCTGTTCAACATAGTGTTGGGAGTCCTAGTTAGAGCAATTAGTCCAGTGAAAGAAATCAGGGGTATCCAAATAGGAAAAGAGGAAGTTGTTACCTCTCTTTTCTAACAATATGATCCTCTACCTCAAAAATCCAAGAGAAACTTTTAAAAACCTCCTTGCACTGAAAAAGGACTAGCAGTCTCTGGGCACAAAATCAATGTGCAAAAGATACTTGTATTCATATACACCAACAACAAACAGGCAAAGAACCAAATAAAAGGCACAATCCCATTCACAGTCACTACCAAAAAAATAAATAAATAAATAAATAAATAAATAAAAAGAAATACTTGAACATCTTCCTAATCAGAAGTGAAAGACCTTCACAATGAAAAACTACAAAACACTACTCAGAGAAAACCAAGAAGACACAAACAAATGGAAAAATATTCCATGTTTATGAATAGGAAGAATCAATATTGTTAAGATGTTTATTCTACCCAAGGCAGTCTACAGATTCAGCGCAATACCCATTAAATTACCAATGTCATTCTTCTAAAACCTGGAAATGACAAAGAAATACATATGAAAACACAAATGACCACGAATAGCCAAGACAAATCTTAGCAAAACAAAGTGGGAGGTGTCACACTTCCAGACTTTAAATTTTACTATAGGTCTACTATATTCAAAACAGCCTGGTATTGGTACAAGTACAGGCATATAGTCCAATGAAACAGGTTAGATATCCTGGAAGCAAAACCTGAATTTCTCAACCAAGTCATCTTTGACAAAGTCTCCCCAACAACCACCAGGGAGAGAAGAACCTATTTAGTAAATGGTGCTGGGAAAACTGGCAGACCACATACAGAAGACTGAAACGGAACCCCTATCTATCATCACACACAAACATCAACTCTGAATGAATCAGAGACCTAAACGTAAAACCTCAAACTGTAGTAATCTTATTAAACACTGAA
>NW_007085550.1:0-717 GCF_000164805.1 Carlito syrichta
AAAAATGACAAATAAGTTTAAGACAAGTTGTTTAATGTCATATTTTATCAGGGAAATGAAAGTTAAAACAACTAGATATGACTCCACACTTAATATAATGACCAAAATAGAGAACACTGACAATATTGAGTGTTGGTAAGGATATAGAGCAACTTACCCTCTCATTTATTGCTGGCAGAAATGCAAAATGGCACAGCCTCTAGAAGACAGTTTGGCAACTTCTCATAAAACTAAAAGAACACTCACCATATGCTCAAGCTACCATGCTTCTTGGTATTTACCCAAATGATTTGAAAAGCTGTGTTCATGCAAAACCCTGAATAAGGATAATTATAGACACATAATTCATAATCACCAACCTGGAAGCAACCAAGATGTCCTTCAGTAGGTGAACTGATAAGAAACCATGGTCCAACAAAGTAATGAAATATTATTACTCAGCACTAAAAAGGGGTGCGTTATCAAGCCACAAAGACAGAGGAAGTATGGATATGTATTACAAAGTAGAAGAAACTAATGTGAAAAGGCAACAAATTGTATAATACCAACAATACAGCATCTGGAAAAAGGCAAAGTTGTGAAAACAGTAAAATGTATAAATAAATTTAGTGCTCACCAGGGATTAGATGCCACACCAAAGTCATGATCTATTAAAAGAAGAGGGAAGAGGAGGAAAGAATAGGCCGAGCATTGAGGATTTGCAAGCGGTGAAACTTT
>NW_007085551.1:0-811 GCF_000164805.1 Carlito syrichta
GTTATTTCCTTATGCAGATCCCTGTTTCTGATCTGCATTATTTTTATTTCCTATGGAGAACATTCTTAATATCTTTTCCAGGGCAAGATTGCCAACAATGATTTTTTGGTCGGTAGGGTTATTTAAGAAAGTTTTTTTTTTTCTTCTGAAGGACAACTTTGCTGGATATGAAATTCTAGGCTTTTAAAACGTTTTTAACCTTTCAAATATTTTCCTCCATTTGCTTCTTCTGGCAGGGTATCTGACAAGAGAGTCTGCTGTAATAATTCTTACCCTTTTTCTTCTATAGTTAAAGTACTCTTCTCTCTGACTTTGTATATCTTTGCTGTGGAGAAAAATATGGGAACATCGTATAAGGATTATACATCTTTTCTTCTTTCCCATACCAGATTTGAAGGTGATTAAAATATAAAGCAAGAAACAAACCAAAAAACACACTCATTTGAAAACAAGTTACAATTCTGGAAGTGCAAAACCCAACAAAATAATATTTTTAAATATATTTAATTTTTAAAAAGTGTCCTCATAAGTCATTTTCTGAAAATTGTTAACTAACGTTTAAAACTTAGAAATTTCCAGATTAAGAATTTAGGACTCTTTAAATATTGGCCACATCTTCTATTCTTGTCTAATACACGTTGTCAAAAAACACTGAACAAATTAATCAGTTTCAGTTCCCTGAAACAAAAGCAAGGAAAAAGAGTTGTTATTTTCAATTCAAATAGTAACTTTTTAGTTATTTGTTTACTATGTTAAATCAATATTTCTGCTTGTATTTCTGTGTACATATCAAAATTATTTTGCTTTGAAA
>NW_007085552.1:0-594 GCF_000164805.1 Carlito syrichta
GAGCAGAAAGACTGTAGGAAACAAAAGGGGGAGGGTTAACATGGAAACCTCACACATCTATTTACATATCCCTGAAACTATTAAGAATGATTATGAAAAAGACTCAGAAGAACGAAAGAACAAAAACCAGCAACAACATCAAAAGATAAACATTCAATCACTCACATACAAATAAACAGAAAATGACGAATAAAATCAGAAAGAAACAAAAAAGAAAAGGAAAAGAAAAAAATTGGGGGGGGAAGATGCAGATCAAACCCTCACTAACACATTTATGCACAACGAAAAAATGTTTTTAAAAGAGATGAACTAACAAGAAGAGTTAAATTTTTTAAATTAAAAAGTAATTGAAAATTTAAAAAGCAAAAACCAAACAACAACAACCAAAAAAACCCCTGCCCTCTTGTGGCAGGCGCTGTAATTTTTCCTCTAATCAGGTCTGTCCTGCAGAGCCACCTCTTTTTCACTCTTCTCAGGGAATAATGCAGGGAAGGACGAGGGACAGTGTAGGTGGGTGGGGCTGCAGGCCTCCCCTCCCCCTCTCCTATGGTCAGGGAGATCTCTGGTGGGGAGGTACAGGACTGTCTCCTTCCC
>NW_007085553.1:0-1489 GCF_000164805.1 Carlito syrichta
AACACAGTGACATTTATAATTTGTTTTCTCAGCATACTTTCCAACTGCCTTTTATTGGGGCCTCTGTGTAATTTTTCTTTGCTGCATGTGAACCTTGTGCAGAAATCAATCATGTTACCTAATCCAGGCCACTGCTATTGTTACAAGAATGGGCATATCAGCCAAGCAATGATAAAGTGAAGTCTTCCCTGAAATTGACATTAAAAAAATAATAATAGAGAGATGGAGGTGAGGAAAGAGGGAAAAAGATTGAGATTGTCTTTAGACTGGTGTGACTAAGCTTGGAAGATGTATGTTTGTGGTGCTACTGGTCATCTTATCTTGTCCAAGACTTGGATAGAACCCTACCTACAGCAGGAAACCAAGAAAACAAAAGACAAAAGATGGAGAGGAATCAATTAGCTTAATGACATTCTTTAAGACTCTACATCCACTTACAACTAAAGTCCATTCTTAGATTTCTCAGTTATGTGAACCTTTTTTCTTAAATTAGTCTGAGTCAAATTTATTTCACTTGTAACTGGGAAAAACTCAATTAACACATGCAATAAATCTCAACTCCTTCATTTGAAAAATGCAAATAATATTATAAAACATTTCCTAGCTTTATTCATAGGATTAAGCAATATAACTTATATAACAAGTTTTGGTTCACTCTCAGGCATATAAGTACTTAGTATGTACTAATTTTTATTAGCCATTATTACTAATTAGTCATAAAGAGTACTACTGCCCTTTGGTAACAGTAATATTTTAAAATTTGATATTCTAAGACTATTATATCATTATATCAGATTTCTATACTCTCAAAAGGAAGCTACAACTGAAACTTATGAAGATTTTACTTACACACATAAAGGAGATTATTTACTTTGCAAATATTTCTATGTTGTAATCAGTGCACTAGATAATTATTCTCTTGATTTGGAAGTCATTGCAAGTCTTTATAGATCATCATTGTATCTTATTAAAATCAAACACGTAAGAAAATTATTCTTAGGTAACTGAACTTCTACTACAAGTCATAACTTTGAGTTTATAGGAGACAATCTTATTTGAATCCTAAGGATTTTTTAAAATAAATTACCCCAAGATCAAGGACAATATTTCATTCCAACCATATGGCACCTAACATATTAATGACAGGAACACTATGATGACTATCAAATTATGCCAATGAAATAAAAGATAACTAGTTGGATGCAAGTAGACACAGACTTTAAAATTCCATAAGTTAATCATTGATTTTTGGAAAATTTGATCCCTAGATTGCACAGTAACAATTCAGCAATGACACATGGAAATAAATCAAGAAGACACATGTGTTATGGAGACATTGTTCTACATTTCTACAGACATGTTGAACGATCTTTTATAGATTTGGTCTATTAGTTCCTTTGAAAAATCCTCTTTGACTTATTCACTTAATTCAATAATAATCAACCCTAACTTAATATGAGGCACTGCAACAGTAACTTGATAAACCATT
>NW_007085554.1:0-703 GCF_000164805.1 Carlito syrichta
ACGTCTCCAGTCGCCAACCGTCCTTGATACTGTCCTGATAAGGGCTTTCTGTACTTCAGAGACTTAAAGGTAGACATTAAGCAAGAAGTCTGATAATTATTAAAAGTAGAATTATTATAAAAACAAATAGGGAGGGAGTTGGAATGTCCTTTATAAGAAAAATTATGATTAGTAACATGTTTGACTTGAGCACGAAATAAAGCAGGCTCTCCCCTTTTCCTGTAAGAAGACTTCATTTTATCAGAGGTTTTATACTTTCTTCTGGATCTCAATGTCTAGTCATAGCTGAATAGCCTGAAAGGTCCAAATTTAAATGATTAATAACAAATAAAGTGTGATTCAAGATGTGGTGAGGAGAACTATACTTGAACTCACCCTCTCATAACTTAATTGATTTTTTAAAGTTTGGTGAACTCTTTCAACTATGGCTTGACCTTGTGGATTGTAGGGAATTTCTGTGGAATGAGAAATATTAAATTAGGAGTGAAATTGCTGGAAAGATTTAGATGTATATGCAGGACCGTTGTTGGTTTTCAGTTGCTCTGGCATACCTAGCTGTGAAAAGCAAAAAGAATAAATGTTGTACCACATCCTTGTAGGCTTCTTCCAGTTTTTTGCGGAAGCTAAAATAACATGAGAAAATGTATCTACAGTCACATGCAATAAGACAATATTACCAAAACTGGGAGAGTGAGTTACATCC
>NW_007085555.1:0-908 GCF_000164805.1 Carlito syrichta
CTGTTTTGAGTTGGAGTCTCACTCTGTCACCCAGACTGGAGTGCAGTGGCCGCACTCGACCTCGACCTGCGGGGGCTCCGGCGATCCTTCCACCTCAGCCTTCCAAGTAGCTGGAACTACAGGCCCGCGCTACCACGCCCAGCTAAAATTTTTTTTTTATTTATTGTACAGATGAGGTCTTGCCTGCCCAGGTGGGTCTCGAACCCGCAGACTCAGGCAATACACTCACCTCAGCCTCCCAAAGGCGTGGGATTACAGGCTGAGCCACCGAGCTTGGCTGAGGTGTTTTTAAATGTTTGACTTACTGTCATGTATCTCATTTTTATTTGGTTATTTTTAATATAAATTCTTCTTTAACATGGGAATACAGGATCTATTTTCTTGGAAACTTCATATTCATGTATTTGATAGAATGATAGGCTACAGCAAAACAAAAACATTTGGTTGTTAAAATCTACTTGCTGTATATATGGGTTTCTCATCAATAGTAGCTTTACAGTATAACTATCATTAAAATAGCTGAATAAATGTAATAAAATTAATTTAAGATAAATGTGTGCATCTAACTAAAAGTTGAGGCTGAATAATATCAAGTACTACATAGTCTTGTCTGGGAGCCCCAAACATACCACTGACAATGCCCTATGTTTCAGTTCCTGAATTATCCTCAGAAGGCAAATGAAACAGACCAATCATTTTTTTTTTAGTTGGAGTCTCACTCTGTCGCCCAGACTGGAGTGCAGTGGCCAGTCTTGGCCACCGCAGCCTCGACCTGCTCAACTCCGGTGATCCTTCTGCCTCAGCCTTCTAAGTAGCCGGAACCACAGGCATGCGCTACCACGCCCAGCTAATTTTTTATTAATTGTAGAGATGAGGTCTCACCAAGTTGCCCAGGCAGGTCTCAAACC
>NW_007085555.1:2243-3003 GCF_000164805.1 Carlito syrichta
TGTCAGATATGCACAACTGCAGAAGGTCAACTGTCTAAAGAACCCTGTGTTTTGGGTCTGATCTCAAACTAGGCATACTGGGCACCAAAGGGAGGACCAACTTTTATCTGTGCATTGACCACCTGTGTACCTAATCCTGAATTGTACTTCAAATCTTTGAAATAAAACAAGGAATTGGCAAAGGGGAATTTAGGAGTCCAGAAAGAGAAGGATCAATTCAGAAGACAGATATTCTGAATTCAAGTTTTGTGTATCACTCTTGACTCTCTCTCTTGTACAGAACACAGCCAAAAGGAGCACATCAAAATCTTCAAGAAGAGAAGTCATACATGAGACTCCATTCAAGTTTAGGGCCAGTTCCTCAGTTTCCCTTGTGGTGAGCAGGCCCAAACAGCATAGCAAAAGCATTGAGAACTAAACTGATGTTGAAAGCCACTGTCCACAGAAGGCAAAATGGACCTTACAATCTAGACCTCATGAGGTGATTACCTGCTCAAACAGGCAAATTGACATTCTCCACAGAAATTTAACAGGACCTAGAGTCTCAAGCACAATATTCTAAATGTTTATAATATAATCCAAAATTAATATACTGACAACCAAGAAAAAGAGTAACCAAATCTCAAGAGAAGACAATAAAATAAACAGATGCCAAGCTGAAATGACCCACATTCTGGAATTATCAGACAATGACTTTTAAAAAAAAATTTATTGTTTTATTTCAAAGATGTGAAGTACAATTCAGGATTAGGTACACAGG
>NW_007085556.1:0-848 GCF_000164805.1 Carlito syrichta
CTATTCCATCGTGTATATGTACCATATTTTTTTAATCCAGTCCCCTTTTGATGGATGGCATGATTGGTTCCAGGTTCTTGATATTGTGAACAGTGCTGTGATAAACGTACATGTGCAGGTATCTTTTTTATCGAGTGATTTGAGTTCTTCGGGGTATATTCCCAGTTCACAGAAATTAACTTTAAATGGATCAGAGACCTAAATGTAAAACCTAAAACCATAAGAACCTTAGAAAATGCAGAACACACCCTTATGGAAATTGGAACTCGCATCCAATTCCTGAACAAAACCCTAAATGCACCAGAAATGCCATAAGAGATAAGATAGACAAGTGGGACCTCATTAAACTGATAAGCTTCTGCAAAGCCAAAGAAACCATCAAGAGAGCAGGAAGACAGCCCACAAACTGGGAAAAAGTATTTTCCAACTCCTTGACTGACAAAGGCCTAACATCTTGGATCTACAAGGAACTCAAACGTGCTGAAAATAAAAAAACAAACAACCCCATTACAAAGTGGGCAAAAGATATGAACAGATACTTCACAAAAGAAGACATCTGAGTGGTCAACAGACACATGAAGAAATATTCAACCTCACTAATCATCAAGGAGATGCAAATTAAAACTACACTGAGATACCACGAAACTCCAGTCAGAATGGCCATTATCAATAACTCAAAAAATAAAAGATGCTGAAGAAGATGTGGTGAAAAGGGAACACTTCTACACTGTTGGTGGGAATTCTTTTTTTTTAATTATAAAGATGTGGGTTCAATTCAGAGTTAGGTATACAAACATTGTGTATGCAGGTACCCTTGTTGAATAGGTACGCCCCTACCTCCCCTAGCA
>NW_007085557.1:0-798 GCF_000164805.1 Carlito syrichta
TTGCCCATACCCCCTGTTAGGCCGGGACTTACTTACCAAGGTGGGCGCTCAAATCCACTTCCACTAGAAAGGCACTGAAGTCTTAAACAAAGATGGATACCCTATCCAGGTGCTTACAGTCAACTTAGAGGAGGAGTATCACCTCCACCAGGACCCACCGCCACCAGTAGAAGATATAAACCAATGGTTGCAGGACTTTCCCCAGGTGTGGGCAGAGACGGGGGGAGCGGGACTAGCCAAACACTGGCCGGCAGTGTTCATTGAGCTCAAAGCAGGAACCGATCCAGTCAGGGTCCAACAGTACCCAATGCCCCCAGCCGCACGAGAGGGCATAACTCCTCCCATCCGGCGGTTACTAGATGCAGGAATACTGCGGCCCTGTCAGTCAGCCTGGAATACACCCCTTTTACCAATAAAAAAGTCTAACTCCAACAATTATAGGCCAGTGCAGGATCTGCATGAGGTCAACAGGTGGGTGATGGACATATACCCTACAGTCCCGAATCCCTACACATTACTTACTGCTCTGCCCCAACCAGAACATGGTACACAGTGTTGAATTTAAAAGATGCCTTTTTCAGCCTGCTCTTGGCCCCATGGAGTCAGGACATTTTTGCCTTCGAGTGGACAGACCCGGAGAGAGGCATCAACGGCCAGCTCACCTGGACGCAACTGCCCCAAGGATTCAAGAACTCACCCACCATCTTTGATGAGGCTCTACATGAGGACTTGAGTGAGTTCCATACAAAAAACCCTAACCTGACTTTGTTACAGTATGTAGATGATATCCTACTAGCG
>NW_007085558.1:0-709 GCF_000164805.1 Carlito syrichta
CAATGAACACTGTAAGCAGAAATCATCTAGTTCCTAATTGTTTTGAGTTTTCAAATCTATCAATATTAATGTTCATGTTCAAGATGTCATTTTAATTTGCAGAAGTGTCTGAAAATTTGCATTTGATTAAGGAGTGTTGAATGTTTAATTATTTACTTTCAAGTTTAAGTTAAAGAAGGGACTTTATTTTTGCTTTGTTATCCCTTTGAAGAGACATGTTTTGTTTTAATCCTTTGGAATATCTGGTAATGATATTTACTGTTTAAGATAGTCTTACATTTCAGATGGCACAAAGAATATGCTTGTCTTCATCAAAATTATTAGCCAAAAGAGGTAAAATTCCTGACTTTTAGTAGAGAGGGATCTAAATATTTATGTTTCAAAAGTTCCTATGGTGACTGACATTTCAGAACCCACATTTATATAATTTATAATTATAATCGTGCCATTGTGTACAAAATCCTGATAATTTCTGGTCTTGATAGGATTCATTTGCTCTTTTAATCACCACTCTTCTGGGATTCTTTCCAGGATCTGTATTGTTGGTACTTTCATAAAGAGTAAGACAGGGTCTTGGTGTTCCTTGAGATGGCTTGTGTTCTCAAATGCTCTGACACCACATATGCAATTTTTCTCCTTGTCCTGACAGTCTTTATTTTTGATGCCAATGGTTAACTCTAGTTTATGTTAGCAGTAAAAGGAATTGAAA
>NW_007085559.1:0-791 GCF_000164805.1 Carlito syrichta
ATGAGAACTGCAAAACACTGCTCAAAGAAATCCAAGAAGACACAAACATATGGAAAACTATTTCATATCATGAACAGGAAGAATCAACATTGTTAAAATGTCCATCCTACTAAAGGTAATCTACAGATTCAATGCAATACCCATTGTTACCCATGTAATTCTTCTCAGACCTGGAAGTGACAATATATCAATTCATATGGAAACATAAATGACCACGAATAGCCAAAACAATTCTTAGCAAAAGAAACAAAGCAGGAGGTATCACACTTCCAGACTTCAAATTTTACTATAAGGTTACAGTAATCAAAACAGCCTGGTATTGGTACAAGATAAGGTACATAGACCAATGGACCAGGATAGAGATTCTGGAAGCAAAGCCTCAATTCCTTTACCAACTCATCTTTGATAAAACCTCCAACAACAACGACTGGGTAAATGGTACTGGGAAAACTGTCTGACCACATGCAGAAGATTGAAACAGGATCCCTACATCACCATACACAAAAATTAACTCTAAATGGATCAAAGACCTAAACGTAAAACCTCAAACTATAAGAATCTTAGAAAACGCAGGAGACAGACTTATGGAAATTGGAACTGGCAACCAATTCCTATTCAGAACCCTAAAGGCAAATATCTCAAGAAATAAGATAGATAAGTGGGACCTCATCAAACTGATGAGCTTCTGCAAAGCAAAAGAAGCCATCAAGAGAGCAAGGAGACAGCCCAGAGAATGAGAAAAAAATATTTGCCGACCGTATATCTGACAAAGGCCTAACATCTAGGATCTA
>NW_007085560.1:0-1010 GCF_000164805.1 Carlito syrichta
TTTTACTTTTTTGGCAGAATATGCTGCTACAGAGAGATGTTTGGCCATGTGACTATAACTTCTATTTTTTTGACTATTTCCATTGATTTTAATAATATACGTACTAATATGAATTTTGAAAGAAATTTCCTCAATGTGAGAAAAATAAGAACATTTAAAATTATCAATCAACTAAGTGAAATTCAGGAAGGCAGTAGAAATAAATTTTGCAGAGCAAAGGTCAGACTGCCAGAATAATTTTTGTCCCCATGAACTTGCAGCGTGTTGATCCACTGGGGCAGGTAGAGAACAAGACAGCAAAATCGCTGGAGACAGAAAGTGGGACTGACAATAGGGGATGAAGAAGGACATATTAATAGCCAACCTTGATGAAGCCCTTGTGATGTATCAGGCACTGAGCTAAGGGCTCCAGTATGCATTTATGCATTATCTTACTTAAACCCAGAATTCTTTGAATTAGGTAGGCTACTTTAGTCCATTTTGTGCTGCTGTAACAGGTAATTTATAATGAACATAAATGTATTAACACATTGTCCTGCAGGCTGGAAAGTCCAAGGTAAAGGGGCCACATCTGTTGAGTGTCTTCTGACAGCATCATCCATGGCAGAAGGTCAAAGAAAAGGCCAAGAGAGAGACAGACAGAGATAAAGATACAGAAATGTATATATGGAGAGAGAGAGAGAGAATGAGAATGTACAAGAGGTGTCCAATCATTCTTTAATAAGGAGCCCACTTTGGTGATAATGAAGCCAAGTCAATCCTGTGATGGTGGTGTTAATTCATTTATAAGTGTGATGCCCCCATAATACAAACATCTTTTGTTAGACCTGACCTCCCAACATTGCCTCTTTGGGGATCAAGACTCCAACCCATAAGCTTTGGGGAACACATTCAAACCTAGCATAGATATTTTTATTATTTCCATTTTATATATGAGAAAACCAAATCTAAGAAAGATCACATACCTTTGCCGAAGGACACACAGTGAGCAATGTTCAGCTGAGACCCAA
>NW_007085561.1:0-747 GCF_000164805.1 Carlito syrichta
CCAGAAGAATCCAGATCACCAAAATAAAAGCCAAAATCCAGGACACAGAAGGCAAAAAGATAATACAAAAAATCAATGAAACAAAAAGCTGGTTCTTCGAAAGGGTAAACAAGATTGATGGTCCCCTAGCTAGACTGACCAAGAAAAGACGAGAAAAAAAACAAATAATCATAATCAGAAACACAAAAGATGAAGTCACATCTGACCCTGAAGAAATACAAAAGATCATTAGAGACTACTACGTACACTTGTATGGAAACAAACTTGAAAACCAGAAGGAAATGGAAGACTTTCTGACATCACACAACCTACCTAGGTTGGAACAAGAAGAAATTGAGACCCTAAATAAACCAATAACAATCAAGGAAATCGACCACGTAATAAGAAAACTTCCTACAAAAAAAAGCCCTGGTCCAGATGGCTTTCCAGCAGAATTCTACAAGACATTTAAGGAGGAGCTGATACCAATCCTACTGAAGGTATTTCAGGCGATTGAAAAAGATGGAACTCTCCACAAATCATTTTACGAAGCCAACATCACATTGATACCCAAGCCAGGTAAAGATCCAACAAAGAAAGAGAACTACAGGCAAATATCTTTGATGAACATAGATGCTAAAATTCTCAACAAGATCCTAGCAAACCGGATTCAGCAATACATCTCAAAATCATCCATCATGACCAAGTAGGCTTCATTCCTGGCATGCAAGGCTGGTTCAATATTCGTAAAACCATAAATGTAATAAA
>NW_007085562.1:0-831 GCF_000164805.1 Carlito syrichta
AACCCTCAGCAGCTGGGGAAGGCATGAACCAGATTCTCCCTCAAAGTCCTCGGGGTAAGTAACCCTGCTGCCACCTTGATTTGGACTTCCTGCCACCAGAACTGCCAGACAAGACACCTCTGTTCCTTAAACCTCTAAGTCTGTGGCATTTTGATGCAACAACCTGAGCAAACTAACATGTTATGATGAATTTTCAGCTAGTTCACTGAAAAGGCAAAAAGAGAACAGGAAGGTATTGCAGAGGCAAATAAAGGTAGCAGCTTCCAGCCCACAGGGGATAAAAAAAGAGGGAGGACACAGGGGAGGAACCCACAGACCTGAGACTCAAACCTGTGGGATGGGTACACGCTTGACTGAATCTGGGCTCCCTGAGGAGCCTGAACACCCAGCTTGATGAGCATTGGACACCAGGAAAACTGGACAAGCTTTTGCCTGGTGAAGTCACGTGGTTGTGGCAGCACTGAGGGTGATGGAAAGGGATCTGGCCAGGAAGGAAGAGGCCACAATGGAGAGATGAGATTTGCAAAGTCCTGGCTATGTACTGCAGAAGACAGTGTTGAAACTGAGAGACAAAGATGTAATGAGCACATATCCTTCTTAGCACTTATTTTTGCCTTGTAGTATAACTGTCTGTATGTGTTCAACCATCTACTTTAGTGCTGAATGTAATGTAGCTTCCCCCCAGCACATGATATTGCCTTTTTCTTTCTTTCTTGAGTCAGGGTCTCACTCTATCACCCAGCCTGAGTGCAGGGGCACAATTACAGATCACCGAAGCAACGATCTTCTGGACTGAGAGATTTTCCTGCCTCAGCCTCCCGCATAGCTGGG
>NW_007085563.1:0-733 GCF_000164805.1 Carlito syrichta
CGGAAATACTGTTAAATAGGAAGTACCCAGAACAACACAGTAGCATTGGCACGGTTAGGAGGTTCTAAAACAGATGCAACTTAATATCCTTGACCCACTGACCAGAAATCAGGAAGGCCAGAGGTGCTATCTAGAGGTGGAGAATGGAGAGTCTTCTGGTGAGGCCTAGTGTCCAGATGTCAGGCATGAGCAAGGGCCTCGCACGAGGCTGATTTATCACATTTGCAACGTTCAGGGATGGGGAGTCAGAAGACCCTATGACCACCTCAGCTCTGTGTCTGAGTCTCTGAGAGACCATGGTAAGAGTATTGACATAGGGGGCGGTGGGCTCCATTGCCAGGTACCAGACTAGGTGACTCGTGAATGTTAACTTAAATAATTTGGCAAATCACTGATTATCTCCAATTCCCCAGTGGAAAATAGATGAACTAATTTGTCTAATCTGTAAAGTCACCTCCAATTCTGACATTTTGGTATTCTGTGATTCTACAATCACGGACTCTAGTCCCAGAGATCTGTGATGCCTTCGCATGGCCTCCAGTAGCGGCACTTGGTCCTTAGCGCTAATGTCCATTAGTCGCTGCTTCCTGGCCCACCATATTTCCTACGTGCTATCTCCCGTGAGATCACACACTCTCCAGGGTAACTTTGTCTTCATCTCTGGGGTCTTCCTCCCAACTCTGTGCCTCGGTGCAACAGCCCTGAAAATGAGTTGCGGGCTCTCAGCAAGCAC
>NW_007085564.1:0-499 GCF_000164805.1 Carlito syrichta
ATCCAGCATTGAAGGTGCTCGGTGATGACTCTCCTCTCTGATTGGGTGAAGAATCCAAGGACCCCTATCCCTTTGCATGTTCTTGTGTCATTATTCAGCTCTTATCTCTGTCAGAAGAAAAATCTCTCTGCAGCCTCACCAAGTCTCAGACATGTGTAAGGATATGATTTTACCTTTTCTTTTTGGAAAATTGCCATTTAACACACCTGATTCTTTGGATTGTAGTCTCATCACATTGTTTGCTTTCTGCTGTTTAGTTCAAGGGACATTTAAAAATCATCTGCTTATAGAAGGAAACTGTCAGGGGAGGGGAGTGGGATTGACAGTTGAGGGAAACTGCTAGGGGAGGGAGGGGTATGCCTCATCAACAAGGGTATCTGAATAATCAACATTTGAATACCTAACCCTGAATTGTAACTCACATCTTTATAATAAAAAAAAAATCTATTTTTTTAAAAGACAGCTTTATCTTTTATAAAATAATGCAAACAAAAAAGTC
>NW_007085565.1:0-1530 GCF_000164805.1 Carlito syrichta
GCTGGTAAAACCATTCCTGGGTGTGTCTGTGAGGATGTCTCTGGAAGAGATTAGCATTTGAGTCAGTACACTGAGAAGAGAAGACTGGCTGGCACCGGTTTGGCTGGCCATTATCCAGTTCCTTGAATCCCAGAATAGAACAAACAGGCATAGAAAGGATCTATTGTTGCCTCCTTAAGCTGGTACATCTAAATTCTCCCCCCTTGGGTATTAGAGCTCCTCATTTTGGGGCCTTCAAACTCTGAGATTGCTATCAATGCTATCCACTCCCCAAAGTTTTTAGACAATTGCTTACGAGGGGGGGACAAAAAAAACCGGAATTATCTTTTTGAGGGTGAGCCCCATGTAGCACAGGCTTCCCTCAATAGGCTAGTGATCCAGGAAGCCATTGGCATCAGAGTACCCGCTACCATCATTTTGAGAGGCTGCATTCAGCGTCAGGGATTTTTTGTTGTTGTTGAGATTCTTTCAACGAGTTTGCCCATTTCATAATGGGTGATTTGCAAGCACAGCTGCCCACACCACACTGAGTGTTCTGCAGTTTTTAACCCAAAATGACATAACCTTCATGCCCCCCCATTCACTTGGTCTCACCCTCAGCAAATTTTTTGTTTCCCCAGATGAAAAAGTTCTCAAAGGGAAGTCTTTTGCTGATGTGGAAGAGGTGAAACAAAAAATGACAGAAACACTAAAAGGCATCGAAGAGTTCAAAAACTGTTTTGAGCAGTGGAAAAATGTCTCAATAGGTATATTGCATCAAACAGAGAGTACTCTGAAGGTGACTGAAGTTTAAACATGTAAGAATAAATACACAATATTTATAAATAAATCCTGGGTTGTTTTTCGGTTTTGGCACCCTACCTCATTTATACTCAAAGATAAAAGTTAAATAATCTAATTACTAAAAAATTTGCCGGGATAAGTGGCTCAGCCTGTAATCCCGTGTCTTTGGGAGGCTGAGGTGAGTGGATTGCCTGAGCCCGTGGGTTTGAGATCCTCCTGGGCAACTTAGCAAGACCTCATCTCTACAATAAATCAAAAATTAGCTGGACGTGGTAGTTCATGCCTGTCATTCCAGCTACTTGGAAGGCTGAGGCAGAAGGATCACCGGAGCCCAGCAGGTTGAGGCTGCAGTGGCCGGGATTGGCCACTGCACTCCAGTCTTGGCAACAGAGTGAGACTCCAACTCAAAAACAAAAAAGATATAAATCTTTAAATTATGAAACAAAACAGTATATAGGGGTGTCCCTCAAAATGTATACATATTGTAGGTATGGCATTTGCTCAAAAGGCGGCATTAATCAAATGAATGCCAGCATCACCACACAAAGGGCGAAAATGGAGAAATCACAGTTGAGCAAACAGCATGCTACACATTGCTACCATAATTCAATTCAACATCAGAAAGTAATATATAGATAACGTCTCTCAAAATGTGTACACATTTTTTTTGGCACCCCACATAATAAATTACAGACTTCAGGAAATACATTTTTAAGGCACTTCTGGAAGTCTTATGGTGTATGAGTT
>NW_007085565.1:2715-4769 GCF_000164805.1 Carlito syrichta
GGATAAATACGAAATTTTCCAATAAAAAGATATTTATAATCTATCAGGCTACCTTTTCTAGGGTCATTGTTGGCCACTGTTCTCTTCCACTTTCCTGGATAGTTTAATTCCTAGCTGCTATGAATTAAGTCCAGGACACACTTTTCACACTGCTCTATCACATTTTTGTACAAAAATACCAGCCTGTGCTCAGATATGGAGGTCCAGCCTCTGCTGATCAGGGTCTGAGTTGGGGAGAGAATGAGAAAAGAAAGAGACAGAGAAACAGCAAGATTGGGAGGGTCCTCTCCCAGGTAGCTGAGAGAGAGAAAGAGAAAGAAAGAGAACTTTTCAGTTTTACTCCATGCCTCATATAGGACAAATTTCTCACAAAGGAAGGCTAAACCATACAGGCAGGATATGTTAATATCTGAATTAAATCACACAAGCAGAGTAAGTATCAATGACTAAACTATGTATATCTTAACATCTATGCTAAGCAAGGCAATCATGTAGGATGAGCAGGTACCGGGTCAGACTTGGCACCCCTTGGCTATCCATAGAAGTGCAACTAAAACATCAGGGAAGACAAGGGAAATGTAGGCTTAGTTCCTTGAACATAAATCAAAGAACACAAACCTTGTCAGCTTGTGTTCTTGGTTTCCTTCACTCAGAATGTTATTTGATTTCAATTATCTTTAAAGTTAACGCAGATGTTGGTCCTCCTATGACATATCCTCATCCATGTTCCTCAGAAACTCTTAATATTTTGCATGTAACACAGTGATACTACCACATTTTCCTCTTCAACTATCCTATACCACATAGAAAAACATTTTGATATTTGCACAATGTATCTTGCATCTATTAGGACTAAAGGAATCTTATATTTTCAAAAATAACTAAAACTAGACTTTCAGGATCGGCTCGATGGCTCAGCCTGCAATCCCAGGCTGGGGTGAATGGATTGCCTGAGCCCACGGGTTCAAGACCAGTCCAGACAACTTGGCATGACCTCGTCTCTACAATAAATAAGAAAAAATAGCCGGGCATGGTAGAATGTGCCTGTAGTTCCAGCTACATGGAAGACTGAGGCAGAAGGATCACAAGAACCCAGAGGTCAATGCTGGAGTGGCCGTGAGTTTGCCACTGCACACGAGTCTGGGCAACACAGCGAGACACCAACTCAAAAAAAAAAGCAAAAAACAACAAAAACAAAACTAGATTTTCATACAAATATAAAATGAACACATAAAAGAGATTTTATTTAACTCAGTAGTTAATGAAAAAAAACTAAGAAGCCGGGCTCTGTGGCTCAGCCTGTAATCCCTCGCCTTTGGGAGGTGAAGTGAGTGGATTGCCTGAGCCCGCGCAATCGAGACCCGCCTGAGCAGGAAAGACCTCATCTCTACAATAAATAAAAAAAATCAGCCGGGCGTGGTAGTGCATGCTTGTAATTCCGGCTACTTGGAAGGTTGAGGTGGAAGGATTGCCGGAACCCAGCAGGTCGAGGCTGTGGTGGCCGAGAGCGGCCACTGCACTCCAGTCTGGGAGAAAAGAGTGAGACTCCAACTCAAAAAAACAAAAACAAAAACAAAAAACTAAGATATTACAGCTGATTCAAAGGAGAATTCAAAGCACCATAAGTATTCAAGTCCTTTAAAAAAGCAAAAATAAATATTAAAATAGTTGCAAAACTGACATTTTCGCTGGGAAAAAGAGTGGCATCAAGTGCCCTTCCATTTAATTGTCTATGATCCTGTGCCTTGCCATGTAACAGCTTGCAGAACTGAAAAAATTCAAAGACAATGAAAGTTGTGAAAAGTCTAGAAGAGTAATATATTGTTTTTCTTTGTCCATTTTCAAGTATTTCACAATTTTTTCCTGAGAGTAATATTTTAAAAAATTGAAACAAAATTCACATTCTATGCCAAAGCATACATTAAGAAAGCAAAGTACAAGAGTAGGGAAGCTGTGTGCCTCAGAACTCTTCTGTCTAAGGGTCACAGTGCCTACTCGGTGCCTAAGGGGCCCTTGCCACAATTAACAGACTGGAGTAAAAAATCTAGAGTACT
>NW_007085566.1:0-1135 GCF_000164805.1 Carlito syrichta
CCTTGCCCTGCCTTTAAGATGGTGGTGTAGTGCCTCTCTTGTCCTCTCCAGTAGGACTCTGCCTTTAAGCTCCCTCTGCAACCTCTGCTGCCAGGTACTAAAATGATGAGGCAGAGCCTGGGGTTGGTAGTCTCTCCCCACCACTTCTTCACAGGAAAACTTTTGTCCATTTAAAAAACGGCTCTCAGTTTCTGTGACCTGGGAAGAGCCAGGGACCAAGCAGAGAAGGTGCAGCACCAGCTTTTGCACCAGTGGGGCCCTGGCACGAGCCCCCACTTATTCAGTCTCTCCCAGTCTTTCTTCCCAGGAAGGGTTTTGTTGATTTTAAAAAAATAGTGTTCAGTTTCTGCATCCCAGAAATCACTAGGGTCTGAGCTGAGCAGGTGCAACATCCCCACTGCACCAGGAGAGCCCTGGCCACTAGCTCCCCAGTCCTGAGTCAGCCACTCATATGCCCACTCACTCACTAGCATGTACACAGAATTTTCCATACACTCACTCACATTGGGACTCATGTAGCAGTCGGCCACCATCTTCCCTGACTTGAGAATATAGGTTTTAATAGAGGAAAGAAGTGCCAGAATTTAGCCCTTTTGGGGTTGTAATTGAGAGATCAGGAAGATGGGAGTTAGCAAAGGAACCCAGAAAGCAGCAGCTAATAAAGTAAGTCGAAATAACTATATGCAAACATTCTAACTAGAAAAGGAGTACTGATGCAAAAGAAAGGGAAAAGTTGGTGGAATAATGTCCCTGAATTAGATGAGAAATGATGGAATCCAGCACCAGGCAGGAGGCATGGTGCTACCCATGACACACCATGGTCTCTCACGGCATCTTCTCTAGATAGGCCACTGTGCCCTTCTGTGGTATAAGCCAGACCACAGTGCATGGTGCATAGGAAACTCTAGTGTCTTGCCATCCTTCTCCAAGTAAAAGCCTGTGATGTTACAGGCCTGCAAGAAACTCTGATCGGCTAGTTATCTTCCTACCTCCTCCTGCTCTGACAGCACAGCCACAGGATTCCTGCCCTTCCTCAACACACCAGACCTCTCCACCTGCCAAGACTGTGCTTGTAACAACCGGGCTACACTGGATGGCATGTCGTTTCTCTTCTTCTGGGTCTTGGTTCAAATTT
>NW_007085567.1:0-700 GCF_000164805.1 Carlito syrichta
CTATCATGGTCCTGAAGGTGAAAAAGGGATGTGTGGTGAATTTGACAGCATCTTTCCTGCCTACATGGTTAACTCCATGTTATGTAGCATTTATAGCCAATTAACTCAATAAAAGCTAAAAACTTTGGATTTTGTTTAGTAAAAGAGGGAAGAGCCATAATGCAGTTTGACTAGTATTAAACTGAGACCCTTGTACTCCAGTGGAAGCCAAATAGCATCACTGTAACTCCTTGCAACCCAAGAAGCACATCTTTGCACAGAGTCAACTCTCTTGCCAATACAAAGGGCCACTAATCACCCCAGACATTCCTTATCTAAGTCCAATAATGATATTGTACCTATTAACTTATTAGATTTTTACCCTAAACCTGAACTAAATTGAGTCTGTGAGAAAACAATAAATAATTAAATTCCACACATTTTAAAACATGTTTTCTTGAACTATTACTTGTAGTATCCTTCAGTTTGGACAGAAGGTTAAGAGTCTTATTAAAAGTCCTGTGTCAAATATTGGACTCTAGCCAGGAGAGTTATCTCAGGTGTGCAAGTTACCAAATCGAATGCCACAATAAACATGCGCATCGCTTAAGTTTGCTATTGCCTTACAGAGGACTTCAAAATTTTGTGAAAACATGGAATTAAAATAGGAAAATGGAAGATATGAATTTTATTTCTGAACATAAGCTCCATCAAATTCAAA
>NW_007085568.1:0-641 GCF_000164805.1 Carlito syrichta
GTGTGAGTGTATATGTGTGTGTGTGTATTTTTATATTTTTTTCTTCCAACATAAATGACAAATGTATGAAGGTAATAGGCCAATCATGGAACCATGGTGCTACTAATTACATTGAAATATAAAGCCATTGATTATTTCAAAGTGTTCCTAAATGGTGGTAGAAGAAATGGGATACAGAATCTATGAACATATAAAATCACTAAGAGTTCAGAAATTAAGCTTACATAAGGAAAGCGTGTTCTGTTCTTTTCTTTGGAGGAGAGATTACAAAATTGTGATTTGTCACAAAAATATTCTGTACAAAATCTCCAAAATTAGCCCAAATGGTAATGACTGAAACTTAAATTGAAAACTATACCCAACTAGGTCTTTATTGTGACTATGCCGGTTTTTGCTTGTTGGCCTGCAGGTTTGCACTGAGGTAATAAACCCTTTATCTCTTCCTCTACATGAAAAACAAAAAGAAGCAAGCAAACAAAATTACTACAATTTCATTCTTCATGGATGATTTTCATAATGATTGATTTATAAATATTTTTTAAAAAGGATTCATGAATTGCCATATCTGTCTGCAGAGGTTTATTCTTTAAAGTACTATGTTTTATCTGATCTAATCATGATATATCTGTATTGATAGAATT
>NW_007085569.1:0-511 GCF_000164805.1 Carlito syrichta
CGCACGGGAGAGGCAGGAATTTATGCCTTTGTTGTCTTTGTTAGGTTCCCTAGTGTTGGCGCCATCTCAGGAGACATCCTTCTGGCTGTTCCCCGTGACTTTCATTCCCACCTTTTCTGTTTATTTGGGAGAGGGGCGTCGTTATTCTTTCTGGCTGCTTCCTGCTGGATGTGGGCGTTGTGGGGAAGGGCACAGAACCAGCCAGAACAGGGCCCAGAGATAAGCGCTGAAGGTGAAGATTTCTGAAGGCGAGAGTTCTATAAAGGTCCCTTGTAGATGTAGAATGGCGACTTGTTCCGGCCACTCCTCTAGCGGGCACGAGGTTGGTAGCAGCCAGCTGTCTTGAAGCAGACTGTGGAGGTATAGAGAACCTGGAAGAGAACATATCTTAAAAGAAAAAATTAGATAAAAATTGGGTTGTTATGGGCTGTTATAACCCTGGATTTTATTGTAACGGGTTGATAGTTGTTAAGTAATTAATGCTGGTATGGAGTCGGAGGTGGTTCGGATG
>NW_007085570.1:0-685 GCF_000164805.1 Carlito syrichta
CCACAGCCAGCATACTCCTAAATGGACAAAAATTGGAACCACTTTCCCCTGAAAACTGGAACAAGACAAGGATGCCCACTCTCACCCCTCCTGTTCAATATAGTATTGGAAGTCCTGGCTAGAGCAGAGAAGAGAAGGCAATCAGGGGTATCCAAATAGGAAAAGAGGAAGTCAAGTTATCTCTCTTTGCAGATGATATGATTGTGTACCTTGAAAACCCAAGAGAATCTGTCAAAAACCTCCTTACACTGATAGAGGACTTTGGCAAAGTCTCAGGATATAAAATAAATGTGCAAAAGACAATCGCATTTCTTTAAACCAATAATAAACAAACAGAAACCCAAATAAAAAGCACAATTCCATTCACAATACCCACACAAAAAAAGAAATACCTTGGCATCTTTCTAACCAGAAACATGAAAGATCTTTACAATGAAAACTACAAAACACTGCTCAAAGAAATCAAAGATGACACAAACAAGTGGAAAAATATCCCACTAGTGTAAACTAGTGCAAACTCTGTGGAAAGCAGTGTGGTGATTCCTAAAAGCTCTAAATATCAACCTCCCATATGACCCCACAATCCTCCTACTGGGATTATATCCTGAAGAACTCAAATCACTCTATAAAAAAGATACCTGCACATGTATGTTTATCGCATCATTGTTCACAATAGCAAGATCCC
>NW_007085572.1:0-1031 GCF_000164805.1 Carlito syrichta
CAATCAAGGAAATCGACTATGTAATAAGAAAACTACTTACAAAAAAAAGCCCTGGTCCAGATGACTTTCCAGCAGAATTCTACAAGACATTTAAGGAGAAGCTGATACCAATCCTACTGAAGGTATTCCAGGCGATTGAAAAAGATGGAACTCTCCCCAAATCATTTTACAAAGCCAACATCACATTGATACCCAAGACAGGTAAAGATCCAACAAAGAAAGAGAACTACAGGTCAATATCTTTGATGAACATAGATGCTAAAATTCTCAACAAGATCCTAGCAAACCGGATTCAACAATACGTCTCAAAAATTATCCATCATGACCAAGTAGGTTTCATTCCTGAGATGCAAGGCTGGTTCAACATTCGTAAAACCATAAATGTAATTAAATACATCAATAGATGTCAAAACAAATACCACATGATTATGTCATTAGATGCAGAAAAAGCTTTTGATAAAATCCAGCATCCCATCTTGATAAAACCCCTCGAACATCTAGGCATACAGGAAACATACCTCAAAATAGTAAAAACCATCTATGAGAAACCCACAGCCAGCATATTCCTAAACGGACAAAAATTGGAACCATTTTCCCTGAAAACTGGAACAAGACAAGGATGCCCACTCTCACTGCTCCTGTTCAACATAGTATTGGAAGTCCTGGCTCAAGCAATCAGAGAAGAGAAGGCAATCAGGGGTGTCCAAATAGGAAAAGAGGAAGTCAAATTATCTCTCTTTGCAGATGATATGATTGTGTACCTTGAAAACCTAAGAGAACCTCAAAAACCTCCTTACACTGATAAAGGCCTTTGGCAAAGTCTCAGGATACAAAATAAATGTGCAAAAGACAACCGCATTTCTTTACACCAATAATAATCAAACAGAAACCCCCCCAAAAAAGCACAATTCCATTCACAATAGCCACAAAAAAAAAATGAAATACCTTGGCATCTTCCTAACCAGAGACATGAAAGACCTTTACAATGAAAACTATAAAACACTGCTGAAAGAAATCAAAGATGACACAAA
>NW_007085573.1:0-384 GCF_000164805.1 Carlito syrichta
AAATTCATGATTTTGTTCTTTTTTATGGCTACGTAGTATTCCATCGTGTATATGTACCATATTTTTTTAATCCAGTCCTCTTTTGATGGGCAGCATGGTTGCTTCCAGGTTCTTGCTATTTTGAACAATGCTGCAATAAATATACGTGTGCAGGTATCTGTTTTATAGAGTGATTTGAGTTCTTCAGGATATATTCCCAGTAGGGGGATTGTGGGGTCATATGGGAGGTTGATATTTAAAGCTTTTAGGAATCGCCACACTGCTTTCCACTGATGTTGCACTAGTTTACACTCCCACAATCAGTGTATAAGTGTCTCCTTTTTGCCTGTCTCTCTCCATCAGCTGTTATTTTTTGAGTTATTGATAAATGCCATTCTGACTGGA
>NW_007085574.1:0-784 GCF_000164805.1 Carlito syrichta
CATGGCACCGGCGGCAAGTCCATCTATGGGGAAAAATTTGAAGATGAACTTCATCTTGAAGCATACCAGTCCTGGCATCTTGTCCAGGGCAAATGCTGGACAAATGGCTCCCAGTTTTTCCACTGCTTTACCAACACAAATGGCTCCCAGTTTTTCCACTGCTTTACTAAGACTGAATGGTTGGATGGCAAGCATGTGGTTTTTGGCAAGGTGAAAGAGGACATGAATTTTGTGGAAGTCATGAAGAACTTTGGGTCCAAGAATGGCAAGACCAGCAAGATCACCATTGCTGACTGTGAACAACTCTAATGAATTTGGCTTGTTTTATCTTAAGCTACCAAATCATTCCTTCTGTATCCCAGGAGAGCACCCCCTCCATCCCATTTGCTCGCAGTATCCCTATAATCTTTGTGCTCTCACTGTAATTCTTTGGGTTCCATATTTTCGTTATTCCCTTCCACGTCTAGTTAGGTTGCAGAGAAATAAAAAATAAATAACAACAACAAAAAAAGAATATATCTTTGGTAAAGCCAATAACAAAAAAAGTTGACAAAGGGAATGACAGAATAAATGATATTTTGTTGTTTACAAAGAACACACTGGGGGATGCGGTTCTTCTTGTTGACAAATATCGCTTCAACACATTCATAGGATATTAAAATTTATGAAGAATGTTGTCACATGCAAAGCATGTTACAGTGTGCTTTCTTTCTTGCATTTCTTTCTTTTTTTTGAGTTGGAGTCTCACTCTGTCACACAGACTGGAGTGCAATGGCCGCTTCCC
>NW_007085575.1:0-733 GCF_000164805.1 Carlito syrichta
TCGTTTTTGATTTATTGTAGAGATGAGGTCTCGCTTCCCAGGAGGGTCTCGAACCCGCGGGCTCAGGCAATCCATTCACCTCAGCCTCCCAAAGGCACAGGATTACAGACTGAGCCACCGAGCCCGGTTTGTCATGTTTTTTAACATTTTTCTTTGTGACCCCATGCGTCATTCCACTTTTGAACAAGTTCACCATCAAGGATTATTCCTGACATCACTTTCTGACTGCACATCCCTTGGTGAGCCACTGTTTTCAGTTACGAAGTGCACGGAGAGCAAAATTGAACAACCATTTCTTTCTTTTTTTTTTTTTTTGAGTTGGAGTATCACTCTGTTGCCCAGATTGGAGTGCAGTGGCCGCTCCCGGCCACCGCAGCCTCGACCTGCTGGGCTCTGACAATCCTTCCACCTCAGCCTTACACGTAGCTGGAACTACAGGCATGCACTATCACACCCGGCTAATTTTTTGATTATTGTAGAGATGAGGTCTCGCCAAGTTGCCCAAGCAGGTCTCGAACACGCGGGCTCAGGCAATTCACTCGCCTCAGCCTCCCAAGGCACGGGATTACAGGCTGAGCCACCGAGCCTGGCTGAACAACCATTTCTGATGAACACCTTGCAAACTAACAACTGAAACCACTTCCGTGAACTCAGGCATTGATGGATTCATCTTACAAAAATAATGTCAAATTTTCCACTGGTTTTATATTGCTCTACTTTTTCTAAACTTTAT
>NW_007085576.1:0-711 GCF_000164805.1 Carlito syrichta
AAAACTCCCTCACAGACACACTCAGAACATAATGTTTATCAGCTTTCTGGGCATTCCTTTGCCCAGTCAAGCTGACATATAAAATTACCCATTGTACTATCAAAGTCTACGTCTCTCTAAAATATGCATAGTAAACTCAATGTTGGCACAAAATTAATTTTTCCCACAGAGTTCTTCTAAGTGTTCTTGTTCTTCATTCTTCAATTCTTTGAGGATTTTGGTTGCAAAATTTGGTAAAAATGGCAGTGTCTTTCAAAGAGTTAAGATTTCAACAGAACTTAGGCTTCTCCAGATGGATTCAGATCTGGATGCTCAGGTAGTTTGGAATCCCAGACTTATTTTTCCCTAGGACCACATAGCTCTTTACCCTTCAAAGCCACAACAGTGAGGTTTTTATTCCTTTCTCTGAATGGTGCCTTAGCAATAGTCACACACTGAGAATTTGCCTGGTGTGGCTTCCTTAGGGAACAAATCCAAGATTTCCCTCAACACAGTTTGCTATCACAGTTAGACTAAAAGGCTAATGCCATTGCTTTGTGGTTCATGTGCATTTTAGCTCCTCTCATGCACAAAGAATGATGCTGGGTGAAGCTCCCTTCCTCATTATTTATAAAAAATCATAAGCAGGGGGAAACAGGACCCATACAAGACACTTGTGTAGTGATACCAAAAGTAGCAAATATTTGCAAAGCTCCCTTAGGCAACTATTTT
>NW_007085577.1:0-1180 GCF_000164805.1 Carlito syrichta
CTGCCGGGGCCTGTCATATCACAAGGTGTCACAGGTGGAGGTCTACACGAGGACTCAATCACGTGGCATTTGGATATCCCATTTCTCATATTTGAGGTAAGTCTTTCCTGCAAAGCTGTCGAATGCTGACATGTGACTCTTGCTCCCTGGAACCAGGGTTCTCACATGCTCCTGTGATCCATGCCTCTCAAGCGACCAACAACCACTCTGGGACTGGGGCTCATCATGTAGATCTGGACCTTTCCCAAATGCCCATGCATGGGTTGATGTGGCTTGGAATGCCTCTCTTCACTCCTGAGATCAATGGTCTCTCCTTGTTCTCAGGGGTTTTTGTGTCCACAGCTGTTTTCATTTTATTTTGTGACTGCGGTTTCACCAACATCATGTAGTTTTCACATTTTCCTAAATTGAGTTGTTTTATTTTCTACTTTAGCATGGCTGCAACATCACAGGCTTGTTCTGCATTCTCTTTAAAGGGCAGAATTTTAAAGTTTTGAAAGACAGCTTTCCTTGGTGAGTTCTGGAACTCATTTTCAGGCACTAATGCTTGCTGGATATCTGGGCATGCTCTTCATCATTCAAATACACAATTTTCCATGAAACGAGGATAAATGGCCTTAATAAATCCCATTATTCTGAAAAAAATAAAATAACAGTTTGGTGACACAGGAGCGGTGATAAATACCATTTTTAATTTTTTAGTGTCACTATTATCTCTTTCCTCCTGCCTGGCTGCAGATAGATGGTCTCCCTGCAAGTGCTACCTGGAATGCTGTGCATTGCAGGGGAGGCCGGACCTCCCAGGAGACTATCTCCTGAGTTCAGGAAGTATGGAGTCAACTGTTGCCATTAATCACTGTCAGGAAGCAAAACATCCCAATCCGTGGAACCCCTAAAAGTCCAGCCTCAAACCAGCCTACAGTTCCTCTTTCTTCTCAGTGGAATGATCTGAAATCCTGAATTATTGCATCAATTTTCTCATTTATTTATTTTCTGAAGACTCAAGTCTTAAATCTAGGTGTTGATCAGACACAAGTTGAAAGGGACACATTAAGGATACAGGAATGATTTATAAGCTTCAAGGCTCTCAAAGAAGTTCTGGAAAATGCAGTTGGAAGACAGCTTGTCAAACTTGTTTACCCAAGGTAAATGAGTTGTACTGTACAAAATCTGCCCATAA
>NW_007085578.1:0-1794 GCF_000164805.1 Carlito syrichta
CTCATCTCTAAAATAAATAAAAAATTAGCCGGGCATGGTGGAGTGTGCCTGTGGTTCCAGTTACTTGGAAGGCTGAGCCCAGCAGGTCGAGCCTGCAATGACCATGAGTGTGTCACTGCACTCTAGCCTGGGCAACAGAGTGAGACTCCAGTTCAAAAAAAGAAAAAAAGAAAAACATACAAAAACCTTGTCTTGTACGTTGTGGTAAAGATTAAATGAAATATATGTAAAATTCTAAATACACTAATTTAGCATATAAAACTATCTCAGTGATTATTTTCTGGTTACCTATTGATGCACAATAGTTACTCTAAACTTTGTGGCATAAAATAGCAAACATCATGTGATGCTAATGGTTCTGAGTATCAGGCCACAGACAGAGATAAGGCACAGAGAGGGAAGCTTCAGCAGCTGGAATCATCTAGAGTTGTCTTCATTCACTTGTCTGGCATCTAGGCTGGAATCACTCAAAGTATAAAATGGAGCACCAGTATGTATTCTCTCTTTGTGTCTTGGGCTCCCCACAGCATTACAAACAACTGTGTCCCAATAGCATGAACCCAAGAAAAACCATTCCAAGAATAAGCATTCCAAGATAGCCAGGTGCAAGACACATGTTTTAACTATCTTTAGAGACATCACAAGTCCACTGAGATTTCTGTGGGAGGGAAGATAGAACACACTTAGAGATGAAAAATGTTTTAAAGAATTTGTGGAGGCCATTTTATTAAAACGACCGCCGTTCCTATTCATAGCATAAATTAAACATGCTGATCTCTGACAGTGCTTGCTAGAATCACTGCTAGGAAGTATTCTGCAACTCTGTGGTTACAAAAACTTGGACCAAGACAGTCTAGAAATTGTGAATTCTGATTCTGAGCTAGTTAAGAGTGACTTCAAGTGACTTTAGAAAGGAAGTTGTTAACTCTATAAATTCCTATGCTTTAGATTTTTTTCAGTTAATAGATTTTTTCCAACTGGAATTTTAAGCAGTGAAAATGATTCATTTACATTACATGACTGTAGGTGGGCTCTTTGCTAGCATCCACCACATGTACTTCTATAAATAATCTGTAAGAAACTAAGTACTGCACTCTGAATTTCACTATGGATTTAATGTTCACCATGTTAGAATGCCAAATATTTTGCTAAAACATGAAACACATTTCCAAATCTTAACAATTCAGTTAGCACAATAAAATTATGCATTCTATGTAACACATGTCAATTTTTTTATTTCTTAAGAAAAATGTAACACTTTTATATTTTATTTTATTTATTTAATTATTTTTTTGAGTTGGAGTCTCACTCTGTCGCCCAGACTGGAGTGCAGTGGCCACTCCCGGCCACTGCAGCCTCGACCTGCTGGGCTCCGGCAATCCTTCCACCTCAGCCTTCCAAGTAGCTGGAACTACAGGCGTGCACTACCACACCCAGCTAATTTTTTGATTTATTGTAGAGATGAGGTCTCACCAAGTTGCCCAGGTGGGTCTCAAACCCATGAACTCAGGCAATCCACTCACCTCAGCTTCCCAAAGGCACAGAATTACAGGCTGAGCCACCGAGCCTGGCTTGGATACATAATTTAAAAGATGTATTTTTTCATAATAGAGTTGCCTTTGCCCTCCACTCACCCAATAAAGGGAAGGCACTGAAGAATTTTTAAACAGCTGTCTCTTTTAGAAAATGAACTGATTAAAAGGAATAAGTTTATATCTTATTGATTGCTTTAATATGTTGCTTGTTAACTGGGGATTTTGGGAGAGGTCCCTTAATTTATTTGAAACATATTAA
>NW_007085579.1:0-1147 GCF_000164805.1 Carlito syrichta
TGTCATATCAGTGATATCCCAGGCTTTTGTACTTGCTTTAATTTGATGAAATTGTGGCATATCAGTCTGACATTACTTCCACTAAGGGAAGCATGCAGCTGATATTGAGTGGAATGTCATTTTCCATGAGATTTATCAACTTCATTTTAAATTCAATATTAATAGCCATTTTCTCTTCCTTATCTGATGGCATCGGTTCTTAATGTTAATTAGTATTTTTCTAGTATGATTTGCCAAGAAGCTAAAATCAGACCCAAAATAATGGAATACAAGAGTTCATAGGATATGATCTCAAAATATCAGAATTTGTCACATAATAAATAGGTATGAATGCAGCACTATGTTGTGAGTAGTCAGGGACTTATTTAGCTTGGTTTGAATTATATTGCCAGTAGAGATTCAGAGATACTTGGTGAGTACTTTAAGCTGGCCTTATTAAAATTAATATATTTAATTTTTAGAATGTTTATTTCTTTATACAAAAGGTGAGTCTATTGAAAGAGGGAGCAGGAACACAGTATTTTAAATTTCTGTTAGGTAACTTAAAGCTTGTATGCTTTGCAACAGTATTTGACACCTTTGCTTTTTTTGTTGAGTTGGAGTCTCACTCTGTCACCCAGGCTGGAATACAGTGGCACACTCATGGCCACCCCAGCATTGATCTGCTGGGCTCAGGCGATCCTTCTGCCCCAGCCTTCCAAGTAGCCAAAACTACAGGCACATGCTAAAGCACACAGCTACTTTTTGATTTATTGTACAGACGAGATCTTGCCAAGTTGTCTGGGCTGGTTTTGAACCTGCAGGGTCAGGCAAGCCACTTGCCTCGGCCTCCCAAAGTGCTGAGATTACAGGCTGAGCCACCAATTCCAGCCAACACTTCTGCTTTAAGGTACTGAAACAGAAAACAGTGAGCTATCTGGTGAGATCTAAAGTTGTAACTCTTGTAATTGCTTGTGTAAGTACGATGTATATATGCATTTAAAATCTTATGTCCAACAAAAGGGAAAACTCTAATTTATACTTAAAAAAAGAAATAACATCCATGCTTTCTTTTTAATCTGCTAAAATGCTAATATATATCTTCTAAATCATAGAAAATGGGAAAAATTTATCTCGTATGGTTTTAGTTTTACTGTTTTAGTTTTTA
>NW_007085580.1:0-777 GCF_000164805.1 Carlito syrichta
AACTTTGCTATAAAGCTACAACCATCAAAACAGCTTGGTATTGGTACAGGAACAGGTATATAGATCAATGGAACAGAATTGAGATTCCAGAAGCAAAACCTCAATTTCTCAACCAACTCATCTTCGACAAAGCCCCCACCACCTACCAGTGGGGAGAGGAAAACCTATTCAGTAAATGGTGCTGGGAAAACTGGCTGACCACATGCAGAAGATTGAAACAGGACCCCTATCTATCCCCATGCACTAAGGTTAACTCCAAATGGATCAGAGACCTAAATGTAAAACCTCAAACCATAAGAACCTTAGAAAAGGAAGGAAATACTCTCATGGAAATCGGAACTGGCATCCAATTCCTGTACAAAACCCGAAACCCACAGGACTTAAGAGAGAAGATAGACAAATGGGACCTTATTAAACTGACAAGCTTCTGCAAAGCCAAAGAAACCATCAAGAGAGCAGGAAGACAGCCTACAGACTGGGAAAAAGTCTTTGCCAACTCTAGGTCTGACAAAGGCTTAACATCCTGGATCTACAAGGAACTGAAACGTACTGAAAAGAAGAAAACAAACAACCCCATTATAAAATGGGCAAAAGACATGAACAGACACTTCACAAAAGAAGACATTCGAGAAGCCAACAAACACATGAAGAAATGCTCAACCTCACTAATCATCAGGGAGATGCAAATCAAAACCACACTGAGATACCACCTAACTCCAGTCAGAATGGCAATTATCAACACTCAAAATAACAGCTGCTGGAGAGGGTGTGTTGAAA
>NW_007085581.1:0-807 GCF_000164805.1 Carlito syrichta
CTAACTTGCTACTACCTGGCACAGATTACAACAATTTTTATGTATATTACTCCATTTAGTTTTATCTGAAGCTAATTTATACTTTGCAAATTTGACTTTCAGTTCTGGTTTTCCAAGTCATGGGCTGTCCACCATTTAAGGCAATGAAACACTCATCATTAATACCTAACAAGGTTCTATAATTAAGTATTAAGGCCATCATTCCAGTTCAGTAAATAGCTGTTCAAACTTCACTGTACCTTGCACCTTGGCCTGAACACAACTGATTGAACACAACA
This sequence comes from Carlito syrichta, assembly GCF_000164805.1. Classification (NCBI taxonomy): domain Eukaryota; kingdom Metazoa; phylum Chordata; class Mammalia; order Primates; family Tarsiidae; genus Carlito; species Carlito syrichta. The sequence continues at coordinate 279 of NW_007085581.1, forward strand.
AATTGATGAACTTATCTCCAGTCCACAAGTAGCTTGACCTCTTCATTTCGTTCTGCCCACTGCTCTTTTCTAATATTATATTTGTGTGTGATCTACAAACTCCAATTCTGATAACAATTGGAGATTTGAAGTTATCAGAAGTTACATTCTTCAGTAACAACCTCCTGCTTCCCTTTCTGGTCGTGGCCCTTTCTCAGCACTTGCTCTATGACACTTTGGTGACTGACTGTCAGTCTGGTATGGCTCCAGGTCCCTCCTTTCCTGGGCACTGCTCTCAAGAGCAGACTTCACTGGATCAGGCTTATTGCCTAGATCTTACACCCTCTTCTGTGTACTGTGTATCAAAGAGCTCAATGGAGCTCAAGCTGGCACAAGAACAAAGGATGCAACATATTCAAGTTCAAGTGTCTCCATTATTATCTTATAGTATTCTGCAATAGAACTTCAGTAGACGTTTAAATTTCTATGTAGGTTGATTATCAGTACAGAGGCTCGAATCACTTGACAATGGGAGCTTCGACCCACTGTG
>NW_007085582.1:0-951 GCF_000164805.1 Carlito syrichta
GAAATACTCTCATGGAAATCGGAACTGGCATCCAATTCCTGAACAAAACACGAAACCCACAGCTCATAAGAGAGAAAATAGACAAATGGGACCTTATTAAATTGACAAGCTTCTGCAAAGCCAAAGAAACCATCAAGAGAGCAGGGAGACAGCCTACAGACTGGGAAAAAGTATTTGCCAACTCCAGGTCCGACAAAGGCTTTACATCCTGGATCTACAAGGAACTCAAATGTGCTGAAAAGAAAAAAAACAAACAACCCCATTATAAAATGGGCAAAAGATATGAACAGACACTTCACAAAGGAAGACATCCGAGCAGCCAACAAACACATGAAGAAATGTTCAACCTCACTAATCATCAGGGAGATGCAAATCAAAACCACACTGAGATACCACCTAACCCCAGTCAGAATGGCAATTATCAACAAGTCAAAAAATAACAGCTGCTGGAGAGGGTGTGGTGAAAAAGGAACACTTCTACACTGTTGGTGGCAGTGTAAACTAGTGCAACCTCTGTGGAAAGCAGTGTGGCGATTCCTAAAAGCTCTAAATACCAACCTCCCATATGACCCTGCAATCCCCCTACTGGGAATATATCCTGAAGAACACAAATCACTTTATAAAAAAGATACCTGCACACACATGTTTATCACAGCATTGTTCACAATAGCAAGAACCTGGAAACAGCCATGCTGCCCGTCAAAAGAGGACTGGATTTAAAAAATGTGGTACATATACACAATTGAATACTACGTAGTCATAAAAAAGAACAAAATCATGAATTTCGCAGCAACCTGGATGGAACTAAAGTCTATAATACTGAGTGACCTCTCACAGAAACAAAGATCCGAGTATCACATGTTCTCACTCATATAATGGACCTTAAACATCCAATGCAATACTATACAAAAATGACTGACTGTACTGGGAAACTATGGTGGGGGGGAGGGA
>NW_007085583.1:0-811 GCF_000164805.1 Carlito syrichta
TAACATACACTTCTGTCTGCCAAAGTGTGTGCATTATATGTTCTGCTTTGGAATAATACGGGATGCCAAGTAAATTGCACCGTGGGTATTACTAAGGATACACTGTGTCAAAACATCTGTAGGTGAGGCCTTCATATGTATCTATAGTAATAAACCCTTCAGGTGATAATTTTTTATCCTGAAGTTAGGAATATCTCATTTATAAAATTGTACTTACTTAAAAATTATAGATAGATAAACATATTTTGTAGAAAACTGCAGTCTTTCTGATCTGAATAAAAGAAAGCTTTATATTCAGACTGACAGACTGACTTTTCAGTTAAAAAGACCTAAAACTGCAGATTTAGTAGTAACCATCCTAAAGTTTGAGAGCCTATAGGGGCTGCAAGTCTCTCTGAAGAAGCAGAATAATTTAGTCTCCTGAACACTGAGTATCACAAAACCATTCTTGCCTATCTTGATACCCTCTCAAGTGGACTTGAAGTTGAGCCATCCCCAGTAAGATTTCCTGGCCCCTATCTCTTTTGTTAAGTTGAGGTGAGATACCTCTGAGTCCTGAAAAACCACATGAAGTGAATAGACAGTGGATTCCACTGAACCTAATGGTCCATAGTTGATTAATTCACTCAACAAACATGTATCAGTTATTATACTAGTTACTGAACTGCAGTAGTGAATGCCTGGCTAATTTTTGATTATTGTAAGACAAGTCTCGCCAAGCTTCCCAGGCTGATCTCAATCCATGGGTTCAGGCAATCTGCTCACTCATCTTCCAATTGCTGGGATTACAGGCTGAGCCACCAAGCCCCAA
>NW_007085584.1:0-1412 GCF_000164805.1 Carlito syrichta
CGCAGCTGAGATTCTTGCCTTTACATTCCTTTCTTAAGGAGGCTTGTAATTCTGGTTAGGGATTGTGACTAAGGTGACTTGAGCCAGAGGCCTTTTGTTTTACAAACATTTGAAGCTCATTCTCCCTGGCAGGAAATAATTAACGCAGATTGTAAACACCAGGTGTGAAGTTAGGGAAAGCTAGTCAGGCCAACTTGCAGCTAAGTAACCTTGAAAATGTTACTTTACCCCAGTTAGTTGCAAATTGCTGTGTGAAGGTCACAGGTGTGACTTGTTAATCTAAGTGATAATGGTAGTGCTTAGAACTTGGTAGTGATTTATAATGTAATAGTTATAGGAATAAGTAAGTTATGTATGGAGATTAAGAAATGGTAATCATTAAAAAATGTTAGAAATTTATAAAATTTATAGTTTAGGATGATAATGTTTTAAGATAAAAACAGGATGAACAAAGACACATTGCCTGTCCGGTCCATTCAATTGTAACTGATTGCCTTGGAAACAAAAAACATGTAGGGTATAAAAGGAGTGGGAAAAGACAATAAACTGGCATTTGTCCTGCTTGCAGCAGAGTCAGTGTCCAAGTTTTTTCTCCTGTGCCTATGCTGTCCCTCTTTCAGGAAACCCTGACCTGCTGGAGCTGGACTCTAGCAATCGGGAATCAGACACTAATTCTGAGAGGGACGGGTTACACTGAATGTGTCCTGAGGAGGTCAGTCCTGTTGTTCCCTAAAGGCATTTTAGGTATTTGGCATGAAATATGCTGAGCTGAACCCCCATACTTGAGGGTGAAAATGCCCCCTCAACTTGAGAGTGGAAGTAGAAAAAGAGAGAAGGTTATTTATTTGTTGTTTTGTCTTGTTTTTGTTTTTTGTTTTTGTTTTTGAGTTGGAGTCTCATTCTGTCACCCAGTCTGGAGTGCAGTGGCCACTCCCGGACACCATAGCCTTGACCTGCTGGGCTCTGGCGATCCTTCCACCTCAGCCTTCCGGGTAGCCAGTAGTACAGGAGTGCGCTACCATGCTTGGCTAATTTTTTTTTTTAAATTGTAGAGATGAGGTCTCACCTGCCCAGGCGGGGCTCCAACCTGCGGGCTCAGGCAATCCACTCACCTCAGCCTCTCAAAGGCACGGGATTACAGGCTGAGCCACCAAGCCTGGCTTGTCTTGTTTTTTTGAGTTGGAGTCTCACTCTGTCCCCCAGGTTAGAGTGCTAGGCCACACTCATGGCCACCCCAGCGTCGACCTGTTGGGCTCCAGCAATCAAGAAGTTTATTTGTTAATATGAAGCATTTGGATTCTGTCCATGCTCACAGAGACATGGTGCAGTGAATCTGGCTAGATCCACTGCTGAGAAGAGGGTCCCAGGTTAGGCCACAGCCCCTAGGCCATCTGCATGCTCTCCGTGACCAG
>NW_007085585.1:0-765 GCF_000164805.1 Carlito syrichta
CGGACTACCAAGGCTGTGCCGTTTTCATTGCCGAGTAAGCACGGAGAGCCTCTGTTACACTGGGGGTGAAGCTGGGTCTTCCTGGGGACACGCTATTGAAGCCTGCGCTGCACTGCACTTCATTGGCAGTCTGTATACACTGGCTTTGTGCGTGCTCTCCTCCCTGATTCTCAGAGCTCTCCTGTATATGCACTATACTAGGCGGGGAGCATTTGGTGACCAGAGTGCAACTTCAGCTGCTGCACTGACTGGATCCAGATCTCCACAGCCATGGGTAGCCAAGCATGCTTCATTCAGCGGAGAATGCTGAAAAGTTTTCTCTTTTGACACGGGCGTCTCACACGGAATACAATGGCTCTGCGGGTTCATTTGCCAACGAGGCCCGAGAGCCATTGTTTGCTTTCCGGAAAACAACAGTCTTCCATGGGAGACATTCCTCCAAACGGCACGTCACTGAATGGGGGGGCAACAAGTATTACAGTGGCTTGGTCTTTGGCGTGACGCCTGATTCTCCCTGTTTTTCAGCGTGTATTACCCTACATTGAATGCAAAGGCCTAGCAGAGCTGTATGCAACGTTTCCTGTATACAAAGTGCACAACTCCATGGTGCCACACTGAGCGACATGACCGGTTCGCTGTCATCTTTGGGAAAGCATGATTTGTTCACCTACTGAATTCTAAAGTGTTTTTGATTTGACCTGTCCGTCTCCTATCCAAAGCCATTGCTCTTCCGTTGGCATTTACGAGGAAGAGCTGACAGGCTTG
>NW_007085586.1:0-727 GCF_000164805.1 Carlito syrichta
CAAGGAGGATATCGGAGGAACCACAGCACGAAGGTCACAGTCATCCACCGTAAGAGAAAAAGTCTAAAAAAGGGTCACAGAGAAAAATAAAAAAGGTATATGAAACGTCAGACGTGACGTCGCTGAGGTTTCTCTTCCATGTCTTTCCCTTAAGGAGCTCCCGAACAGACGTGTTCCATTCTGAAAGGGTAGACAAATAAGGAATAAATCACATTCTCCAGAAGGAAGGACAACCATCACAGCGACAACCGTTCAGCCGACCTTGTTTGGCCTTCTACGATACTCCTGTAAGGCCACTTTTTTTTGGAGTTGCAGTCTCCTTCCTTTACCCAGGCTGAAATGCAGCGGCACACACTCTCACAGCCACTCCAGCATCCACCTTCTGGGCTCCGGTGATCCTTCCACCTTCGAATGATGAGTAGCCTGGAACTACAAGTGCGTGCTATCATGCCCAGCTACTTTAAAAATTTTAGCGTAGAGACGAGGCCTCACCGAGTTGCTCAGACCGGTGTCAAACACGCAGGCTCAGACAATCCACGACCTCGGCTTTCCAAAGTGCGGGGATGACAGGCTGAGCCACCAAGCCCAGCCCGTAAGGCCATCTTTACAAGACGCCTTCCCTTTTATGACCACTTCTAGTAGCAGTCCATTCATTCACCCTCTGTCTGTGTTCCTTGACCGTCCATCTCCTCTTGTCGTTGTGGGATTCAGACTCGAGCTGCCTCTC
>NW_007085587.1:0-1246 GCF_000164805.1 Carlito syrichta
CAACGCGAGAGGGACTGCATTTCCTAGCCTAGAGAAACGCCAAGGGGTAAAACGTTTCAGGGCTCAAACAGAAGGCAAGCACTGCTTTTCTACAAGTGAGTGTGTAGCACTCATTTCACTCGGTCTGACACCATTGACATGCTCATTCCTACATGTGAAGTATCGACATAACATGCTCGGCTATGCTCATTCAAGCCGTACCTTGAGAATCGTGTATTACACCGTACAGCACACAAGAATCAAACTACTGGAAAATACATCACAATGCAGTAAACATTTGACACAGCATTTCCCAAGCTGATGCACACTCACAGCCAGCAAGCCAAGCCTGTCAGCTCTTCCTCGTAAATGCCAACGGAAGAGCAATGGCTTTGGATAGGAGACGGACAGGTCAAATCAAAAACACTTTAGAATTCAATAGGTGAACAAATCATGCTTTCCCAAAGATGACAGCGAACCGGTCATGTCGCTCAGTGTGGCACCACGGAGTTGTGCACTTTGTATACAGGAAACGTTGCATACAGCTCTGCTAGGCCTTTGCATCCAATGTAGGATAGTACACGCTGAAAAACAGGGAGAATCAGGCGTCACGCCAAAGACCAAGCCACTATAATACTTGTTGCCCCCCCATTCAGTGACGTGCCGTTTGGAGGAATGTCTCCCATGGAAGACTGTTGTTTTCCGGAAAGCAAACAATGGCTCTCGGGCCTCGTTGGCAAATGAACCCGCAGAGCCATTGTATTCCGTGTGAGACGCCCGTGTCAAAAGAGAAAACTTTTCAGCATTCTCCGCTGATTGAAGCATGCTTGGCTACCCATGGCTGTGGAGATCTGGATCCAGTCAGTGCAGCAGCTGAAGTTGCACTCTGGTCACCAAATGCTCCCCGCCTAGTATAGTGCATATACAGGAGAGCTCTGAGAATCAGGGAGGAGAGCACGCACAAAGCCAGTGTATACAGACTGCCAATGAAGTGCAGTGCAGCGCAGGCTTCAATAGCGTGTCCCCAGGAAGACCCAGCTTCACCCCCAGTGTAACAGAGGCTCTCCGTGCTTACTCAGCAATGAAAACGGCACGGCCTTGGTAGTCCTTATTATGTTTAAACGCCATAGGGAAAAACAACTTAGAATTCTCCCCATCCACACATAATGCTCTCCTGCTCGTGACTGTGGAGCACTTGTGCCCTCATTGCGGCACTATGTCTTGCAGATTTCTCTCCGTGAAACACGGAGGTTTCACGCTCGTACGC
>NW_007085588.1:0-779 GCF_000164805.1 Carlito syrichta
CCACCCTCCATGAAGAGCTTCCTTTTAATTTCCAGTAAATTGAAACTTACAGTTTCTATGTGTCTATGAATGACTAAAAAAATTTTTCTAGTGAAAAATATAAAGATCATCACCGAAGTGGGTTAGAGAAATATAAAACATATGTAGATATTTTAGAAAATGTGTAAATCATTTACAGTTACATTAGACATAATTTATTTTAATGCAGAATCTGATATAAATGTCCAAATGGACTTTTGTTATATTTCATTGTCTCATCTGTTTTAACAGGTTATGCAGTATACACTTCACAATAGAGTATAATTTATCAGGTTAGAAACCATTTAAAAAGGAAAAGTTGACTGAAACTGTAGATAATCCAGCCAAACGAAATCATGTCTACGTGTGTTTTGGACTACTTAACACAGCACATGTGACTCTTCCCAAAGTAAAATCATAGACTACTTTATATTTTATTCCATTTCATCCAGCAAAATTTTTTGAATGCCAGATACTGCAAAAAATTTCATAATTGCATCTAAGGTATGGTCGTTGATCTCACAGAACTGACCGTCTAATGAGAAATAAAACAAATATGGAAATTAATTACGTTATAAAATTGAATAAGATGAGCAAAATTGGAAAAACAGAAGTGCTTACCCTAAACTGTAAGACAAACTAAGCAGTGGCTGTTTATTCACATATTTTCTCTAAATACTTAAGTGTTTATTTATATCATTTATTCTTACAATGCTGGGGTTGCCCTTTTGTATTTTGTTTCCTGCTTTTTTAAAATTTGG
>NW_007085589.1:0-760 GCF_000164805.1 Carlito syrichta
GAATAACTTGTCACATATATTCCACTTTTTGTATTTAATGTTAATTTTTCAATTATTACTTTTTCATCCTTACAAAAGACAATAAAATAAAAGTTTTAAAAGAGAGTAAAATATTTTTAAAATTTCTTGAATTATGTCTCTGGTTTCTTTAGCCAATGGTCTGTCATCTTAAAGCTGGGAAATAAATTATAAGTCAACAACAAATTAAAGATCAAATGCTTAGCACTCACAATTCACAACATACAGAGATACCATCTAATAATTAGCTATTTACGTAATCCCTGAAGAACTGTAAACAAGGTCAGAGGTTTACTTGCTAAATTTATCCTATCAATAATGTGAAAGTTTATTGGTACTTAAAAACATAGATTATCTAAGACCTTTTAAAAATTACAATATGAATCTTCCAGTTCTTGAAGAGAGCAACAGCAGAAAAATGATATAAGCAATACCAACTTGTGTTTCTAAAAAACTGTCCAACTTGTATCACATCTGAAAGAAACAATCACCTCTGGGCTCGGTGACTCAGCCTCTAATCCCACGCCTTTGGGAGGCTGAGGTGAGTGGATTGCCTGAGCCTGCGGTTTCAAGACCCGCCTGGTCAACTTGGTGAGACTTCATCTCTACAATAAATCAAAATGAGCCGGGTGTGGTAGCGCACACATGTAGTTCCTGCTACTTGGAAGGCTGAGGTGGAAGGATCGCCGGAGCCCAGCAGATCGAGGCTGCGGTGTGTGAGACTCCAACACAGAAAATAATA
>NW_007085590.1:0-1041 GCF_000164805.1 Carlito syrichta
TCCTTCTATTCTGAGTTACATTTTAGTGTTTGTATCATGAATCAGTGTGAATTTTTCTCAAATCCCTTCGACCTCAATAAAGAAGGTTGTATGTGGCTACTTTTATACTGCTAGTGCGGAATTTTCCTTTGTTGAGTTTTGTTGAAATGACATTTACGTTTTGTACGTTGTGCTACACATGTTTCCCAGAAATCAATCCCACTTGGCATGGTTTCTAATTGAATTCATTTTACTATACGTGGCTGAGGATTGGTGTCCGAAATGCCGATGAATGCCTTCCAATGAATAATTGAAGAAAAAGCCTAGAGATTCCACACCTGCACCAACAGTATGGGAGCTCGGTGGACATCCGCTCGGAGAACAATCCTAGCCCATGATAGCTGCTGCTTTCCAAAAGCTCTTGAAAGTCTCTGGAAGTTGTCCTAAGTTAGCATCCAAGCCACCAGACAGGTTTGGTCTCCGAGAGAGCATTGAGAGTAGGTGGCACATGGCCATGACCTATCCCCACCCCGAGCTGTACATGACGAAAGGTCTGCTTGGTTGAGTGTGGCCGAGAAGATGATGCTGTGTCTCCCCTCAGCTCCCAGACCGGAGAGTCAGTGTCTTCTTCCTTCCAGCTCTGAGTCATGGAGGCTCCGTTCCTGGCAAGTGAGTCCCAGAGGCTGGGGCTTCCTTCCGCCATCTGTTGCCCACTCACAGGATTGGAGCTCTGTGCAGGGCCGGGCAGGCCGGGACAGTGGGGTTCAGATTGTCTTCACGCTGCTTTTCTTGTAGAGCAGAGGTTACATGCTGGTGGCGATCACCCGTTAGGACCTGGACACCTGGCCTCACTCAGCACCCACCCCTGAAGCATGGATGTCACTCCAAGAGAAGTGGGTCTCTGTCCTTCCCGTTGGCTCCCGCGCATGGGTTTGGAGAAGGTTTTCCTCGCAGTAGAGGCACTGTCTATGATCACAGCACTCTGAAATTCTCACTCACAGGTCTGGCTACTTTTCAAGGAGACTATGTGGCAAGAACAAATGCCAGGGTGCTCTCCGCAAA
>NW_007085591.1:0-1430 GCF_000164805.1 Carlito syrichta
ATTATGCCTAGATTGTTTATAGATTTTTTTCTGTATATATTGTTTTCATAAGCTTTTCTTATGCCATTTTGGCACACATATTATTTTATTTTTGTTCTTTAACCCCTTTTTAAAAAAATTCTTAGATAACTATTTACTTTATTATAGGACAGAAATTTACCATATAAGACTTCCTCTTAGATAAAAATATCCTTTTTCTTATATTTCTTCTTTGTTTTCTTACTAAAACCTTATTTGTATACTAACAACACTCTTTATATTTTTTCTTTGCTTTTTGCTTTCCCTTTTTATTTATTTATAGATAACCTTTTACAGTCATAATTTGAATTCACCTTTTAGTAACTGTTAGGTGAAACATTTAACTTTGGTAACACCTTTAATTCCACTAGAGAGCAGGTTTTAGGAGTAAGAAGTTCAGTATGAGCACAAGGGCTAAAACCTTAGCCTTGGTATTAATTAAGAAATGAATTTGGATCCCAGTCACATTTATATAGACCTAAGGATTTTCTGGGTTGATGGCAAACAAAACACTGCATTGGGCCATGACCCTCCCCTTCAATCAACAGCCACCATCACGAAGCTAGGTGTACCCCCTCTTCAGGAGAGGCCGCACCATCTCTTTCAGTGACTTTTTAATCCGGGTTGTTGGACAAAGTCCTGGGGTTTAGAGCAATTGTGCTTTAAGTGCCCAAGTTGGCCACATTCATAGTGGTTGACACCATCCCCCTTAGCAGGTTTATTCTTATCAGGCCTCTTTTGGGTGACTGGAGCTTTGTTTTTAGTGGCAACTGCCAATAGGTCTGTTTACCTTTTCTTTGGCTGGTGTTCATTTTGAAGTTATTTTTCTTTTTTTTCTTAATGTTTCAGTTTTTAAGAACTTCAGAGGCTTTATATAATTGGGAATTTGGTATTCATAGTCCTGAGTTAAGCCTCCGGAGTTAGGCATTTAACATTCTATAGGATATATTCTTGTTTGCAAAGTAGTGAAATAAATATTTTTTTGCCTCTGCATACAGAACTTTTGACTATTTTATTTTATTATTTTTATTATTATTATTTAAATTTTAAACCATGAAACCTTAATTTGCTTTAGTTATTTAAAGTCTGTCCCATTGGGCTGTTTGAGGGTACAGATTATTACATATTTTCTTGGTCACGTTTTTTGAAAACCAAGAATTTGTTTTAAACGCTTGCAATTAATTTCTCAAAGGAGAATTTTAAAACAAACAAATAGCTAAATAAAAATCATAAACAGCAATGGTAGGAATTCCTGGAACCCTGATGGCTTCTTCCAGGCTGAGTGTTCTCATCCTTCCTTGAAGCCCCCTTTTTTTGCTTCATGACTTTTCAATGATGTCTACAAAATGACCTGATACAAAACCTTTTTAGAGTGAACAGACCACGTAGATGTAAAATGATCTGTTTTTACT
>NW_007085592.1:0-818 GCF_000164805.1 Carlito syrichta
GAAGCATATATCTATGATGTTTTGATATTCCTTAACTTAGATTCCCCCCATCTCCACATTTTTACAGGGTAGATTGAAATAACTGCTGTTGCCTGGCACAGAGTACAACAATTTTTATGTATATTACTGCATGTTTTTTCACCTGAATATAATTTACACTTGGAAATTTGAATTTCATATTTTGGTCGTCGAAGAGTTTGGTTGTCTACCATTTAAGGCAATGAAACATTCATCCTTAATAACTAGCAGGTTTCAGTAAAATGTTCGTAAGGCCATAGTTCCATTCCAGCAAATAACTGTTCAGATTTCTCTGTACCGTGGGCTCTGGCCTGAGTTGGAGTCTCACTCTGTGATCCGCACCCGAAGGCAGTGGCCTCTCCCGGCCACCGCAACCTCGACCTGCTGGGCTCCATTGATCCTTCCGCTTCAGCCTTCCGAGGAGCTGGCATTACAGGCATGTGCTACCACGCCCGGCTGATTTTTTGATTTACTGTAGAGACGAGGACTCCCCAAGTTGCCCAGGTGGGTCTCGAACCCGCGGGCTTAGGTTATCCACTCCCCGCAGCCTCCTAAATCGCAGGATTACAGGCTGAGCCACGGAACCTGGCTTTTTTCTGTTATTGTTTGGAGATGGAGTCTCACTCTCTCGCCCACACTGGAGTGCAGTGGCCGCTCCCGGCCACCGCAGCCTCGACCCGCTGGCCTCCAGCGATCCTTCAACTTCAGCCTTCTAAGTAGCTGGAAACACAGGCGCGTGCTTCCACGCCCGGCTAATTTTTGATGTATTGTAGAGATGATTCTTGCCCATTTCTCTTTTC
>NW_007085593.1:0-757 GCF_000164805.1 Carlito syrichta
CCTGCCTCTCCAGTTTGTCACATGCTCGACAAAGTCCTCTTCTCCCTGAGTTGAGAGGAGACCATGGACATCATCAAACACCAGTCTTAGGGCATCCTTGGACCCTCATTGCTCCAGTCTCATACTGGTTTCAAAAGGAAAGGGACTCATACGGTTCAGAAATGCTTTTGCCTCCACAACTCAGGATACCTTGCCTAAGTGGCCCAAGCAACTTATCAATTGTGGTCATGAATCTCAATCCCAGTTATGCTCTGTCAGAGCATGTTCCGTGCCATCCATCCAGCGTGGGCAGAATATTTCACTGAGAGATACACATAGAGAATTTGTGGCATGGAATGCATGGTTAAAGTGCCCAGCTTTTGTGAAAGGTGTGAAGACATTACAATCGAATTTGCCTATTTCATGGAGTACTGCTTCCTCTGGGTGGAGTTCCCCTGGATAGCCCGAACACCTTAGGGTGCCACAGAACTAAGCAATGTCAGTAGAATACTCCCTCTCACGTCAGTATGCACACCTGTCCCCTAAGAAGGTCCTCACCATAATTCTATTGCACAAGACTTTTAAGACAACACCTCACTTGAGTCAAGACAAAGATTTCATCATTGACCCGGCTTACACCCTCCTTTGGTGCATCCATCTGAAAGAGGCCCATGGGCTCCTCAGAAGTAAATGGATGCCAAGAGATTACTGGAGACGATTTGACTTTGTGAGGACATGAGGCCAGGCACCTGGATGACATCCTTAGTGCAGTATCTAA
>NW_007085594.1:0-679 GCF_000164805.1 Carlito syrichta
CAAATCTTTTCTTACTAAGAAAAAAGTTATTTAAAAAATAACAATAAACACTGAATGTGGTCTCCTTAAGATTTCCTGAGTAAACTACACCAGCTGCTACAAATCAGGTTAGCCATATAGTATTATCACCCCTCATCTCCTGACCTAACCACTTGCAATGTATTCCACTGTAGAATTCCAGGGAAACCCACACCACACAGTGCCTATTTTCATTTCATGGCATGATACTGTTCTGATACATACAAAGAACAACGTGCTAAAGGATCTATTATTCTGTTATGCCTGTAATCAAGTAAAAATAGAATATATACTATTATGTATATTAATAAGTAAAAATATAAAATATCAACAGTAGTAACTTATTTTCAACAATATATACTTGCACTCTTTAAAAACTATGATATATATAGTATCACAGAATATTCATCAGAATAAAATTTTGTTTGATAGCAAAATGAAAAAAATATGCCCAGGGTCATAAAACCAGAGCACAGAGATGAGATAAATGGTTTTCAAAGGCCTAGAACTGTTTCAAACAGGGTAGTTATTACCTGAATTTACAGATAAAATGGCATGAAATTCAGGGGTGAATTCTAATTTCTCATGGAATTTTTGGTAATTATATTTGTACTTCAGTAAGTTTCTAATCTTTTGAAATACTTGGCATTCCTTTCTTACA
>NW_007085595.1:0-1357 GCF_000164805.1 Carlito syrichta
GATTGGCGATGTTGAACCATTTTTGGAAAGACACGACCCTATCACTTACCATACATCTAGCACTTACCCTACTTTGATGAATATACATCTCCCTATTTAGACCACAGTTTTGTTGAGATCATGATTTAGATCTTATTCTTTGTTCTCAAAACTTAACACAGTGTTTAGAAGAGCGGTATAGTTTGAATAGTTGCCCCCTTCAAATCTCTTGTTGAAATGTGATTCCCAATGTTTGAGGTAGGGCGTAATGAGAGGTGCTTGGGCCATGGAGTGGATTTCTCATGAATACCTTGTCCTTCTCATGGTAATGAGTGAGTTTTTGTTCTGCTAGTTCATGTGAAAGTTAGTTGTTTGAAAGAGTCTGGTACCACTTCCCTTCCAGCTCTTGCTTCTCTCTCTTCTGCTCTCACCATGCAACATGCCATCTCCCCTCACTTTTCTTTTTTTTTTCCTTGGGTTGGGGTCTCACTCTGTCACCCAGACTGGAGTGCAGTGGCCACTCCCGGCCACCGCAGCCTCGACCTGCTGGGCTCAGGTGATCCTTCCACCTCAGCCTTTCGAGTAGCCGGAATTACAGGTTTGTGCTACCACGCCCGGCTGATTTTTTTGATTTATTGTACAGATGAGGTCTTGCCACCCAGGCGGATCTCAAACCTGCAGGCTCAGCAGTCCACTCACCTCAGACTCCCAAAGGTGCGGGATTACAGGCTGAGCCACTGAGCCTGGCTCCCTTCACTTTTCATCATGAGTAAAAACATTTCTGAGGCCTCACCAGAAGCCAAGAAGATGGCAGTGTCATGCAGAACAGTGAGCTAATAAACCTTTTTTTCTTTATAAATTACCCAGACTGAGGTATTCCTTTATAGAAATGCAAAACTGATTCATACAAAGAGAGAAGGCATTCTCTCTCTATAGATATATAATGCATATGAATAATAAACGAATTCTCCATTCTTTTTTCTCCAAGACTTATCTTTTTTCTATAAATAGAGATTATGTCTATTATTTTAATTAAGATAATGAACACTTTTGCAAGGGCAATTTAATTCCTCAAAGTAGCATATTTTCTAAGTTTCCAATACAGTGTTTTGTTTTGTTTTGTTTAGATGTCTGTATTAGTCAGGGCCCCTGAGAGAGAGAGAGAGAGATTTATTATGTAAATTGGCTACATGATTATGGAGGTTGAGAAATCCAACCCCAACCATTGCCATCTGCAAGCTGGAGAACCAGGAAAGTCAGTGTTGCAATTTAGTCCAAGTCTGAAAGCCTAAGAACCAGAAGAGCCAATTATGTAAGTCCCACAGACCCAACAACTATGACTTCGGATGTTAGAGACAGGAAGAGGTGAGAGCTGTGC
>NW_007085596.1:0-837 GCF_000164805.1 Carlito syrichta
CGAGGTCAGACACTGAGAAAACTGACTTTGAGTGTAAACATTGAAAAGCCCCCAGAATGACTGGTCTCAAACTACAAAACTGGATATCAAGACATTAATGGAGAGATTAAAAAGAAAGAGAACTACAGGCCATTATCTTTGATGAACATAGATGCTAAAATTCTCAACAAGATCCTAGCAAACCAGATTCAACAACACCTCTCAAAAATCATCCAACAATACCAAGTAGGCTTCATCCCTGGGATGCAAGCCTGGTTCAACATTCGCAAGACCATAAATGTAATTAAATACATCAACAGACATCAAAGCAAAAGCTACATGATTATATCATTAGATGCAGAAAAAGCTTTTGATAAAATCCAACACCACTTCTTGATAAAAACCCCCAAGCATCTAGGCATACATGGAACATACCTCAAAATATTAAAAGCCATCTATGAGAAACCTACAGCCAGCATACTCCGAAACAAACAAAAATTGGAATCATCTCCCCTGAAAGCTGGAACAAGACAAGGATGCCCATTCTCACCCCTCCTGTTCACTATAGTTTTGGAAGTCCTGGTTACAGCAATCAGAAAAGAGAAGGTGATCAAAGGTATCCAAATAGGAAAAGAGGAAGTCAAGTTATCTCTCTTTGTAGATGACATGATTGTGTACATGGAAAACCCAAGAGAATCTGTCAAATCCCTCCTTGCACTGATAAAGGACTTTGGCAAAATCTCAGGTATAAAATAAATGTGCAAAACACAATCACATTTCTTTACATTACAATAAACAAACAAAATCCAATAAAAAGCACAATCCCATTCACAATAGCCACAAAAAAAATGAAATACC
>NW_007085597.1:0-1488 GCF_000164805.1 Carlito syrichta
AAAATAAATATACATTGCCAGACTCAGTGGACAACCTGTAATCCCTTGCCTTTGGGAGGCTGAGGTGAGTGGATTGCCTGAGCCTGCAGGTTCGAGACCCGCCTGGGCAACTTGGCGAGACCTCATCTCTACAATAAATCAAAAAATTATTAACCGGGCGTGGTAGCACGCGCCTGTAGTTCCAGTTACTTGGAAGGCTGAGGCGGAAGGATCACCGGAGCCCAGCAGGTCTAGGCTGCGGTGGCCGGGAGTGGCCACTGCACTCCAGTCTGGGTGACAGAGTGAAACTCCAACTCAAAAAATAAACAAACAAATAAATAAATATATATATATACATATAAAAAGAACCTTGGCTCAATTAAAAAAAAAGAAATATACCATCCAAATTTAAAACCAGCATCTATGTATTATTTTAAAAAGAGCAGCAAGGCATGTGGTTGCCATTTTCACCTTGACCCTCCACTGTCACAGGAAGGGAACCACACAGACAACAGGATTGAGGAAGTCCTCTCGCCAGTCTAGAGTGTGAGTTACTGGAGAAACAACTTGCTTTCACAGACATGAAGGAGAAGACAGCAGGAACAGAGCACCTACACTTGCGTGTCTGAGATAATTCCAGAAGTTTGGGGACTGATAGACCTGACTTACAGTTAGACCAGTGTCGACAATTAGAACTACAAAAAAGTTGGAAATTATGGTAGCACGTGGCCAGTGGGCAGTGTTATTTTCCCTATGTGCACAAATACAAAGACATTTCTCTCTGACCTTAGGTAAACTAGTTTCACTATCCATACATAGAAGTTAGGAATCCGGTGGCTCAGCCTGTAATCCTGCGCCTTTGGGAGGCTGAGGTGAGTGGATTGCCTGAGCCCGCGGGTTCGAGACCCGCCTGGGCAGCAAGACCTCATCTCTACAATAAATCAAAAAATTAGCTGGGCGTGGTAGCACGCGCCTGTAATTCCGGCTACTCGGAAGGCTGAGGCGGAAGGATCACCAGAGCCCAGCAGGTCGAGGTTGCGGTGGCCGGGAGCGGCCACTGCACTCCAGTCTGGGCGACAGAGTGAGACTCCAACTCAAAAAAAAAAAAAAAAAAAAAAGAAGTTAGGAATCATAGCATTTCTGATCTTCAAACGTATAGAAGGTGTTATACAGAGCAAATTCCCCTTTTTTTCCTTTGAAAAATCATGGTTCTTCAAGATGTATTATTAATTTTTGGACATCGTAGATATTAAAATCTAATTCTCATTTTGAAACATTTCGAAATCCATGCGTCAGTGATAGGAATTTTTATATTAAATTCTGAAAAACTAACTTAATCATTTTTATTCCTATTCATTTTTTTTGGAGTGACACTGCTGAAGGGGCTGATAAGTAGGACTTGGAAAATAATGATGAATAAATATCACTTAGTACCCATTACTTAGAAAGCATTCACTTGCCAAAAAAGGTTCTGGAAATGGCCATGGAGCTGGGCTCTGGGGACTTTTT
>NW_007085598.1:0-818 GCF_000164805.1 Carlito syrichta
CCCTTCCAAACCTCTTCCTTCCACATCCTTTCCTCTCTATTCTGCCATCCTCCTGCCTCTCCCAGTGGTTACCTTGTCCTTTTCTTTCTTTCTGTTTTCTTCTTTTTAAAGAAAGCAGGATTTATTGAGAGCACAGAAAAGTTCCCACAGCAGTAGGGGACCCGAGGGGGCTGCCCCCTTTTCTTTCTTTGATCGGGGGAGATGGGATGGCTATCAGATGCTCCATCTGAAAGCTGACTTATCCCCACAATGGTCCTATGGTCCCAGCAGTCCTAACTCTGATGATTAGACCATGAGTTCTTCAACCAGTCACTGGACCCAGGGTAGTGGGACATGCTGATTTCCTAAGTCAGTTGAGGAAATACATTGGAAGGAGGGACTGGATGCATGTAGACAGCCAGTGGTTCCCACTAGGTACACAGAAGTCACAGCGGTTCTATATAATGAATTATTTTACATATGCAAATTATTGGTGTTTTATGGGGACAGTTTTGAATACACAGAATGCGATGTAGTGCTAATATTTTTCTGTGCATTAAATATTTCAGGGAAACATAATCTTTCTCTTGTTAGAATGTCATGTGATAAATATCAAATTATAATGACATCAAACGTGATCTGTTCACGTAAACGCTGTATCATATAGCAACCCATATCATGCCCTACTGATGATCCTTTTTGTGAAAACTCATTACTTCACAGTGTTACTGTTTCTAGTATTTCTGTTACAATGTGGCAGGATCCAGGACTTCTGCCATTGCTTTTTTGGAGATTATCAGTGTGACTGCACTTTTTCTGGGTACCATTTTACAGAAAAA
>NW_007085599.1:0-888 GCF_000164805.1 Carlito syrichta
GGATTCCAGAGGTGTCCAGAGAGTGCAGGGAGGGCTCAAGCTAGGTTCGTGATAATGAACACCAGATGGCCAAGGAGTGGGGAAAGGGATGCTTTGCTTCCTCAGGAGGCTGTTGGACACTAGGGCCCTGTCAACAGGGAAGCAGGCCTCTGAGTAGGGGCTGCAATTTAGGTCCCACAGCCCCTCGCTAGGTCCTTGTCTTCCCCATCTGCCTGGGGCACGGACCCCATCTCCTCACCTTGGGTGCAGCCTTCTGTCATCACCAACAGGGGTACCAAGTCCTCTCTGCTCCTCATTATTCCAATCAGCATTTCCCAGATCATGGGGGTCCCAAGAAGGGATCGAGTATGAGGTGGTGTGTAGTACAAGTGGGGAGTCACTTCCTGCCCATCACCCCAGCAGGCTCCCCAGACACACCCCTATGGGCTGGTCCTCCTATGATGAGGACTCTTGCATGGGGCCAGGGGGACCATGTGACCTGGGCCTGAGTAACTGAGATGGCTACACTAGAGGAAAGGGAGACTATAACTGAGAGGGGTCCACTGTCTCTCTACCTGGACATTGGGTCTTTCTTGGGCTTTTGTATACATTTGAGTTTAACGTTATGTGAAAACCAGCTCTGAAGAGTGTATGTGTGTGCGGGGGTATGTATGCATGTGTGTGTGTCTTATGGACTGTGTGTGGGTGTTTTGTAGGTGAGTATCCTTGGGTTTTGAGCATCTAGGTGCAGGTCTGCATCTGCTTCTAGTGGTGAGTTTGGAAGGTGTGTGTTTGTGGTGTCATCTGGGTATGTGTGCCTGTGATTGGGGTGCAAGTGAAGGTGGGAGAGATGACAGAGGTTGTGAATGTGAGAAGTTGAAGATATGTGGTTGTATTTTGACTGTGAGG
>NW_007085600.1:0-1087 GCF_000164805.1 Carlito syrichta
GACATTCTGTCTCTGTTCAATTTTTTTATATAAATAAGAAAAAACTAACAAACTTTCCTTTGATAGCAACAGCAGTGATTACCATTAGTTATGTGCTTCACATGCAGGTAGTTCCCAATCCTTTACAATCTGGAACACTCACAGTCAGTCCTTCAGGTTTAACTATGAGAACTCTGAGGCTAGTAAGGCTGGTATCTTGCCAGCATTCCACAGCTAGGAAGGGACAGGCCTGGGGTTTGAGCCCAAATATGACTAACTCCACACCCTGTGCTGTAACCACCTCACTGCACAGTCTTTCTTCTTACTATTAAGAGTAGTTTCTGGGTACTCATTCGGGTGCTCAGGGATCCCCTGAGCAAAAAAGTAACTGCTCCACCTACAATCACAGCAAATTAGCATTCTGGTTTGTGAACAACCCAGAGAGAATAGAGTACAATAAACTCCTATAGGAGAGGAGTTTACGTTTTCCCCAGAGCACCCACTACAAAGACTAACATTCACTGCTCAGTAAATACACATTTTTAAAAAGTAAATTGTGGTTATGAGTATTGATCCCACACCAACCTGTGTGACCAGAGGAAACAGACAGTGGACACTCATTGTGTATGTTACAAATTAGTAATCAAGATAACTTGCGGTATTTTCCTTCTAATTTCTTGTGGCTCACATTTGCTTTGCTGTCTTTTTATCACTCTCCCACTTTCTTTCTCTCCTCCTTCCCCCACTCCCTTTCCTCACATATCTTAGGCCCATTCATGGAACATGACTTTGTTTCACTGATTACTCTCAGATCCAAAATATATCCAGCTAGGAATGAATCACAGGCAAGAACAGGAACTATTGACCAGTCAGGGCCATGCTATAAATGAGGATGGAAAAAGCTTCTGCTGAAGCATCCATGGAGAAGATGGATCCTGAAAGAATCTGAGTTCTGGTAGAAAGAAAGGAAGACAACAGTGTTGGGTGGACAGGCAATCAATAACATCCCTACGAGGGGGTGTACTTATAACCACAGTGAATGATTACTTCATCATTCCAGGAGTGGCAGGCTTCAGATGTGTAAAACCATGCCTGAAGGCAGAACTAC
>NW_007085601.1:0-1844 GCF_000164805.1 Carlito syrichta
CAAAAATGATCATCCTAAGAAATATGCATTTGTTCTTAGACTGGAAGGACAAAAAGGAGTTATTTGGCAAAAATTGGGGCAAAAAACAGGCACTAATCCCTGTGAAAAAGGAGCAATTAAGGCCTGGCCATACACATGCAAAAGAATGAAATTTGACCTTTACCTTTTTTTTTTTTTTTTTTTGAGTTGGTGTCTCACTCTGTCACCCAGACTGGAGTGCAGTGGCCGCTCCCGGTCACTGCAGCCTCGACCTGCTGGGCTTCAGCGATCCTTCTGCCTCAGCCTTCCAAGTAGCTGGAACTACAGGTGCATGCTACCAAGTCCAGCTCATTTTTGATTTATTGTAGAGATGAGATCTCGCCAAGTTTCCCGGGTGGCGCTTGAACCCACGGGCTCAGGCAATCCACTCACCTCAGCCTCCCAAAGGTGCGGGATTGCAGGCTGAGCCACAGAGCCCGTCTGAACCTTTATCTTATAGAGAACACAAAAACCAACTCAGGATGGATTAAAGATCTAAATGTAAAGTCTTAAACTGTAAGATCCCAGAAATAAAACACAAGGGAAAAGCTTCTTGGTCAAATTATTGGCCTTGGCAATAATTTTTTGACTATCACATCAAAAGCTTAGGCGACAAAAGAAATCAAATGGGAGTATATCAAACTAAAAAGCTTCTGCACAGCAAAGGAAACAAGCAACAAAATGAAAAGACAACATATGGGTCAGGAAAAAATATTTTCAAACTAGGTGTCAGTTCCTTCTTGTATGTCTTATAGAAATTAGCTAGGAAGCCATCTGATCCATGGATTTTGGGGGGCAGGGAAATTTCTTGTGATTGAGTTGATTTTCTGCATTGTTATTGGTCTGTTTCAAGTTTCAGTTTCTTGTTGATTCAACCTTGGAAGTTTGTGTGATGGAAGAAAATCCTCCATTTCCTTTAGATTTTCTAGTTTATATACATACAGATATTCATAGTAACCTCTGATAATCTTTTGAATTTTTTTCGGGGTCTGTTGTGATATTGCCTTTTTTCTTTTTCATTTCTAATAGTGTTTATTTGGATTTTCTCTCTGGCTTTTTTGTTTTCGTTATTGTTTTTACTTTGTTAGTCTGGCCAGGGATTCATCAATCATGTTTATTCCTTCAAAGAACCAGTTTGAGGCGGGCTCGGTGGCTCAGCCTGTTATCCCGTGTCTTTGTGAGACTGAGGTAAGTGGATTGCCTGAGCCCACAGGTTCGAGACGCCTGGGCAACTTGGCGAGACCTCATCTCTACAATAAATCAAAAAATGAGCCGGGCATGGTAGTGCACGGCTGTAGTTCCAGTCACTTGGAAGGCTGAGGCGGAAGGATCGCCGGAGCTCAGCAGGTCGAGGCTGCCGTGGAGCAGCCACTGCACTCCAGTCTGGGTGACAGAGTGAGACTCCAACTCAAAAAAAAAAAAAAAAACAGTTTGTTGCCGGGTTGATCCTTTGTATGAAATTTTTGTTTTCTATATCCAGCAATTGTGACTTTATTTTAGTAATCTGGATTTTTCTTCTGAAATTACGATTTATATAATCTTGCCTTTCCAACTCCCTTGGGTGTGACATTAGGCTCTTGTGATTTTTCTTTTTTTGATGTGCATGTGCAATGTTCTGAATTTTCCTCTCGACACTATCTTCATGTCATCCCAGAAATTCTGATAGGATGTCTTTGTTTTCATTTGTTTCTAGGAAATTTTTATTTCTATCTTGATTTCTGTATTGACCCAGAAGTCATTCAGCAGTGTGTTGTTTAGTGTTCATGACTTTGTGTGTTTTGGAGGGATCTTGTTGGGAGCTATATCTATTCTTATCCCACTGTGAT
>NW_007085602.1:0-817 GCF_000164805.1 Carlito syrichta
GACCACAACCTTTAAAACTTACTAAATAGGCAATGTTTCACCATTAGTCTCGCTTTGGACAATAGATGCCAGTCCGCTGTTCATCCACATACGAACAAGACACAGAGAGTGGCCGATTGCAACACTTGCTTCATTATAATAATAAAAACACCAGTCAGACACAGAAGCTCATGACTGTGATCCCAGCATTTTGGGATGCAGTGGCAGGAGGATATGTTGAGCTTGGAAGTTTGTCGGGAAACTTCATCGTTATGAAAAATACAAAAAACCCTGGAGTATGGTGGTGTGTGTCTTGAGTCCCAGCAACTCAGAAGGCTGAAGTGAGAGGACCGCTTGAGCCCGATTGTTCAAGTCTGCGATGCACTCTAACCCGGGCAATATAGCAAGACTCTGTATCTACAAAACAAAACACAAAAAACCCAAAGTAGGTTAAGCTAATTCATCATTTTTTATACTTGAAATTTATTTATTCTATGTCTGCATATTTAAAGCTTATTCCTGCTGACACACACCTTCTTGATGCTTCACCCCTCTCCTTCCATAATAAAAGGCGCTGGGCAGCCCCCTTCAGGGAGCCAGCTCTCAAATCTTCCTCCCGTGTTTTCTCCTTTGAACAAATTCCCAGTAAAACCTTGTCTGAGGATCTGTTTGGTCTCATGTCAATGTATAATACATGAGAGTCGAAGAATGTGTGGTCACCAACACTTTTCTTTTTGAGATTGGAGTCTCACTCTGTCACCCAGACTGGAAGTGCAGTGGACCGCTCTCGGCCACCGCAGCATCTACTGCTGGGGCTCTGGCAACCCTTTCCGCCTCA
>NW_007085603.1:0-734 GCF_000164805.1 Carlito syrichta
TCTGGGAGTCTAAGAAGTAATTCTGAAGCAGGGAGCCCAGGCAAACCTTCTCTACAGTTACAGCTATCGTATTACATTCTGGGACAGGGCAGGTATTTATTAAGTAGGCAGGGTGAACAGCAGATACGGTTTGGTGGAAAATGTCATGCATTGTGACTAGTCAAGGGTAGAACTGAAGACACACCCAAGGGTGTCTGGTAAGTGGACTTCTGAAAACTGATATAAACGACTGGACATGGGACTTCGCGGAACTCTTTGAAAACATAAAGCGTTTCTGGGTTTGAAGAGTTTGCATTATTTTTTAAATTTCCACTTTGATTTCTGAAAAATGGAGTCACTTTCCTCACAAGT
Organism: Carlito syrichta; assembly: GCF_000164805.1. Classification (NCBI taxonomy): domain Eukaryota; kingdom Metazoa; phylum Chordata; class Mammalia; order Primates; family Tarsiidae; genus Carlito; species Carlito syrichta. The sequence goes on from NW_007085603.1 coordinate 352, forward strand.
GGATACAATATGTATGTTAGATGCCAGAATCTCCGTGGGACCACTAAAAATGTTAGGTTGAGAATCCTGGTAGGGGACTTTAAAATGTTAGATCAGACCCACCGGTGTTGTGGTGCGCAATCCAGTGACTCTTGAAAGATGCAAAGAATTGTACAGAAGTTAGATAGCATGATATAGTTTTTTAGAAAGTAAATTAGAGAGAAGAGAGAGGAGATTCACCTCCCCGATGTAGGAGAGGAGGTCAAAATTAGGAAACATGGCTACAATCGCTCAGAGAGACGTGACCAGACTGTAGCTTAGCAAAGGAAGATTCACTGCTGTGTAAAGTTGAGTGTCTTTTAAACATTCCCTTTGAGAACAGCACCCCTGCTTCCCAGGTTCTG
>NW_007085604.1:0-2357 GCF_000164805.1 Carlito syrichta
AAAATAAACCAGGCATGGTAGCACATGCCTGGAGTTCTAGGTACTTGGAAGGCTGAGGTGGAAGGATTGCCTGAGCCTAGGTTACAGAGTGAGACTCCAACACACACACAAAGAATGAGACAACACTGGTAAATCTGAAGGGGGAGATCGAAAGGGCGTAAGGGAGCCGGGCTCGGTGGCTCAGCCTGTAATCCCGCGCCTTTGGGAAGCTGAGGTGAGTGGGTTGCCTGAGCCCGCAGTTTCGAGACCCGCCTGGGCAGGCGAGACCTCATCTCTACAATAAAATCAAAAAATTAGCCTTGGCGTTTTAGCGCATGCCTGTAATTCCGGCTACTAGGAGGGCTGAGGCGGAAGGATCGCCAGACCCCAGCAGGTCGAGGTTGCGGTGGCCGGGAGCGGCCACTGCACTCCAGTCTGGGCGACAGAGTGAGACTCTAACTCAAAAAAAAAAAAAAAAGAAAAAAAGAAAAAGAAAGGGGGTAAGGATTAAACAACTATTCCTAGGATACCACGTTAACTACTTGGGTAAGAAATTCAATAGAAGCCTAAACTTCACCGAGTGACAAACTTGAAATTTAAAAAAAAGCCTATATATATATATATATAGCCACACAGCAGCCATAAAACATGCGGGATCAAAGACAGAGGAACCAGAGACATATTCAACAGGAAATTAGCGAAGTGCAGGGCCATTCTTGATATTTTCCTAAAGTGCAATGAAATGAGATAACATACGTATAAAAGTATCAAAATTATCTAACTGGAAAATTTTCTCTAAAAAGTATCTTAAAATCAATGACGGACATGGTGGTTCAACCAAAAAAAATTATCTTAAAATCAGAGATAAACAAAAATTGTATTTAATAACTTGATTTAATTTTTCTCTTTACTTGAGGGGCTAGGCTCTTCATTGCTGAAAATCGTGTATGATTCAGTGTTAGATATTTGCTGTTTAAATTTGCATTACACTTCTTTCTTAGATAATATACTTTGATGTTCATAGGAGTGCTCTATTCGAGTTGTCGTCATTCTCACCTAGGAACCCAGGTTGCCCTGGTAGCCACTAGAGAATTGCAGGTTCCTTGGTGGGCAGGGAGGGAACGAGCGTGGCAAAACTAACAGTGGTCTTAGTCTCCACCGGAAAGCGATGTCGGTCACTGGCCAGAACAAGTCACCCGAGCATGTCTGACTGCCAGAGGGAAGGAGTGGTGGTGGGACACGAGGGGAGGATGCTCATTTAAATCTTAATGAACAGCAATACGGGATACCACAAAGGCCTCCGGTTCTTTCAGAATTCTTTCTCCTGTCTGTGAGACTAATCTTTCTACCAGGAAGTTCCACAGTGCCCCCAACTTTTGAACCTCTCTCTCCCCATGGCTCACCTTTTCCCTCGTGAGTTAGTCCCTTCCGATATTCAATCGGTTAATGTTCATTAGAACAGCCACCATGAAAACCCCATTTTCCAGTACTGTGAGTTTATTTTTCAATCCTACCCTCCAGAATCCACAGATAAATCACTTTTCTCATGAAGGCTTTCTTGATGACTGCAGCCCATACCAAGTGCTTCGAATTCCTTTACTGTCACAGATACAAGTCATCACAAAAGCTGTTCTACAACATTTTCTAATGTGTTTTCTGGCTGAATGTTTGTTTCTTCGACAAGCGGACAGACTCAGAGTAAGAGCAGCATTTTCTGTGCCTCCCATGATCCTCACCCTGAAGACCGTGTGAAAGACCAGGCAGAGAAACATTTAATCCTTTTAAAATGTAAATGTCTAAAGGAGAAGGAACCGACTCAAGCTTCAGGAAGTAGCTGTGAGGACAGGGCGGCAGAAAATGACAGAAAATCTGAATATGGAACCGATGCAGCAGCTCGGTTTCTTGCCTTGAAGTGACAACAACCAGAGAGGGAGTCGGGTGCGGACGGAGGAGCTGGGCGCTCAGAACAGACACTGGCACTAGTGGAGGAGGGTGATCTGAGCATTGGGGTGTTGTGGAACACAGGGCCAGAGGAACCAACCGGCTTTTATCCATTGTGTTTTACAAGGTCTTCACTGGTAGGCTTTTATCTGTTTGTGGCCAGAAGACCTGCCTGACTGTGAGTGGTGTCGAGAATGAGCAACCGGGCTGGAAACAGAAGGAAGGGCCTTGAGCCCCAGGCACAGGACTCCGCAGCCCCCTAGAACCCTAGACCGAGCAAAGAGTTGCCTTGTGCCTGCTGAGAGCCCGCAACTCATTTTCAGGGCTGTTGCACCGAGGCACAGAGTTGGGAGGAAGACCCCAGAGATGAAGACAAAGTTACCCTGGAGAGTGTGTGATCTCATGGGAGATAGCACGTAGGAAATATGGTGGGCCAG
>NW_007085605.1:0-1141 GCF_000164805.1 Carlito syrichta
TTCCCCCTTGATTTGTGTTCCTTTCCATAGAGGGCCTTTGCGTACGAGCGTGAAACCTCCGTGTTTCACGGAGAGAAATCTGCAAGGCATAGTGCCGCAATGAGTGACACAAGTGCTCCACAGTCACGAGCAGGAGAGCATTATGTGTGGATGGGGAGAATTCTAAGTTGTTTTTCCCTATGGCGTTTAAACCTAATAAGGACTACCAAGGCTGTGCCGTTTTCATTGCCGAGTAAGCACGGAGAGCCTCTGTTACACTGGGGGTGAAGCTGGGTCTTCCTGGGGACACGCTATTGAAGCCTGCGCTGCACTGCACTTCATTGGCAGTCTGTATACACTGGCTTTGTGCGTGCTCTCCTCCCTGATTCTCAGAGCTCTCCTGTATATGCACTATACTAGGCGGGGAGCATTTGGTGACCAGAGTGCAACTTCAGCTGCTGCACTGACTGGATCCAGATCTCCACAGCCATGGGTAGCCAAGCATGCTTCATTCAGCGGAGAATGCTGAAATGTTTTCTCTTTTGACACGGGCGTCTCACACGGAATACAATGGCTCTGCGGGTACATTTGCCAACGAGGCCCGAGAGCCATTGTTTGCTTTCCGGAAAACAACAGTCTTCCATGGGAGACATTCCTCAAAACGGCACGTCACTGAATGGGGGGGCAACAAGTATTATAGTGGCTTGGTCTTTGGCGTGACGCCTGATTCTCCCTGTTTTTCAGCGTGTATTATCCTACATTGAATGCAAAGGCCTAGCAGAGCTGTATGCAACGTTTCCTGTATACAAAGTGCACAACTCCATGGTGCCACACTGAGCAACATGACCGGTTCGCTGTCATCTTTGGGAAAGCATGATTTGTTCACCTACTGAATTCTAAAGTGTTTTTGATTTGACCTGTCCGTCTCCTATCCAAAGCCATTGCTCGTCCGTTGGCATTTACGAGGAAGAGCTGACAGGCTTGGCTTGCTGGCTGTGAGTGTCCTTCAGCTTGGGAAATGCTGTGTCAAATGTTGACTGCATTGTGATATATTTTCCAGTCGTTTGATTCTTGTGTGCTGTACGGTGTAATACACGATTCTCAAGGTACGGCTTGAATGAGCATAGCCGAGCATGTTATGTCGATACTTCACATGTAGGAA
>NW_007085606.1:0-766 GCF_000164805.1 Carlito syrichta
ATAGGACAGGCATATAGATCAATGGAATAGAATTGAGATTCCAGAAACAAAACCTCAATTTCTCAAGCAACTCATCTTTGACAAAGCCTCCACCACCTACCACTGGGGAGAGGAGAACCTATTCAGTAAATGGTGCTGGGAAAACTGGCTGGCCACATGCAGAAGATTGAAACAGGACCCCTATCTATCCCCATGCACAAAAGTTAATTCCAAATGGATCAGAGACCTAAATGTAAAACCTCAAACCATAAGAACCTTAGAAAATGAAGGAAAAACCCTCATGGAAATCAGAACTGGCATCCAATTCCTGAATAAAACCCAAAACCCACAGCTTATAAGAGAGAAAATAGACAAGTGGGACCTTATTAAACTGACAAGCTTCTGCAAAGCCAAAGAAACCATCAAGAGAGCAAGGAGACAGCCTACAGACTGGGAAAAAGTATTTGCCAACTCCAGGTCCAACAAAGGCTTAACATCCTGGATCTACAAGGAACTCAAACGTGCTGAAAAGAAAAAAACAAACAACCCCATTATAAAATGGGCAAAAGGTATGAACAGACACTTCACAAAGGAAGACATCCAAGCATCCAACAAACACATGAAGAAATGTTCAACCTCACTAATCATCAGGAGATGCAAATCAAAACCACACTGAGATACCACCTAACCCCAGTCAGAATGGCAATTATCAACAACTCAAAAATACAGCTGCTGGAGAGGGTGTGTGAAAGGAACACTTCTACACTGTTGGTGGGAGTGTAAACTA
>NW_007085607.1:0-1329 GCF_000164805.1 Carlito syrichta
CCTCTGGTGTGTGCAGCAGCTCTCCCTCTGCCAAGGGCCACCAGCCCCTTAATAAACACCCAGCACCAGCCATGAGGACTGAGCCAGGAACTGATGTCAGAGAGTGTCATCTGAGACAGGGAGACCCTGCACCACACTTGTATTTATGTTTTAATTTAAGAGTAATGCAATTGCAGTGACTCATTCTGCATGTTACTTTAATTGCATCAAAAGGAAATGAATTTTATTCTCAAAAGACATTTCTTTAGATACTCCTGACTTTGTGTATAGAAAATTTGTGGCAAAGACCTATAAAATATTTACTGTGAGGAAAGAATTCAATTTCATATTACAGTTTAAATTGGGGCTAGGATAAAACTCATAAACGATGTTGATTTAAACTATTTTTTTATCTATCAAAAAGCAATCACATTTTTTTCAGATTACTTAGTCATCTAGAGTGTGTCATAGGTAAGGAAATAAAGGAAGCAAGTTTAATTTCTGGGTGTAGCACTTCAATTATTTTTGTCTTTACCCTTATAGCCTACCATAGATTAAACATCTAATTTCAAGTCAGAATCAGATTCAAATTGGAATTTAAAATCAGCTTTAGACCTCAAGGACAGCTCACACCCTGCACTCCTATAAGTTTCTAAGAATCAACTAGAAAGAGGCATTCCTAGCAAAACACAGAAGGGAATAGCTGTTCCATGCTATCATCAATTATTAGGGAAACGTGATTTTTTTTTTAAATTGCTTATTGAACTCTATTAGTAAATGTACCTTGAACTCTGAAAGTTGAATAACTGAACAAATTAACAAGGCAAACAAGTTTCTGGCAGTTATATCTGACCTAAGTTAGAAAAGGATTGTAAATGCTTCGTTATTTACATCCTTCCTCCAATTCACACATCTTCCTAGAAAGTATTTTTAAAAGACTCACAAAACATATAAATTCAAACTTTGCCTACTGTGACTCTAATGAAAGAGACCCATATATTCCTCAATGCCTGGCCTCCTACTTCTCTAGAAAGGCACTAAACTGCTAAGCATTGTGTAAAAGTTTAAAAATCTCGATTGGACATGACATAAACAAGCTGAATGATTCCACTAGTTTCTCTTTCACTGGTACAATAATGGCACTAAGTGCAGAATTTACCTTGTGTCTGAACAAGGCTCTTTTGAAAAGTTTAAACTGTTTTGCAGCATAGGTAAGATTAATCAGGAGAGCCAGTGCAAATACCAACCAGCAGTGTGTACCTGTGTGATGATGGTGACTCACTCACCCTCTCCCAGCCTCAGTTTCTCACTTTTCTTGACCACATAGAGTTGTGAAAGGTGAAATGAGGT
>NW_007085608.1:0-706 GCF_000164805.1 Carlito syrichta
GAGGTCACTCAGTATTATAGACTCTAGTTCCATCCAGGTTGCAGCAAAATTCATGATTTTGTTCTTTTTTATGGCTGCGTAGTATTCCATTGTGTATATGTACCACATTTTTTTAATCCAGTCCTCTTTTGATGGGCAGCATGGTTGTTTCCAGGTTCTTGCTATTGTGAACAACGCTGCAATAAACATACGTGTGCAGGTATCTTTTTTATAGAGTGATTTGTGTTCTTCAGGGTATATTCCCAGTAGGGGGATTGCAGGGTCATATGGAAGGTCAATTTTTAGAGCTTTTAGGAATCGCCACACTGCTTTCCACAGAGGTTGCACTAGTTTACACTCCCACCAACAGTGTAGAAGTGTTCCCTTTTCACCACACCCTCTCCAGCAGCTGTTATTTTTTGAGTTGTTGATAATTGCCATTCTGACTGGAGTTAGGTGGTATCTCAGTGTAGTTTTGATTTGCATCTCCCCGATGATTAGTGAGGTTGAGCATTTCTTCATGTGTTTGTTGGCTGCTCGAATGTCTTCTTTTGTGAAGTGTCTGTTCATGTCTTTTTGCCCATTTTTATAATGGGGGTTGTTTGTTTTCTTCTTTTTCGTACGCTTTCAGTTCCCTTGTAGATCCAGGATGTTAAGCCTTTGTCAGACCTAGAGTTGGCAAATACTTTTTCCCAGTCTGTAGGCTGTCTCTCTGCTCTCTTGATGG
>NW_007085609.1:0-728 GCF_000164805.1 Carlito syrichta
GCGGGTCTCGAACCCATGGGCTCAGGCAATCCACTCACCTCAACCTCCCAAAGGCGCGGGATTACAGGCTGAGCCACCAAGCCTGGCTAACTTTCTCAATTCTTGCTCATTTAACTGGAGTCAACTGAGATGCCCAATGTATGAAAAACAACGTACAATGACAAGATGCTGGCAAATCCTTAGTGCTCAGGGCTACTTACAGATGGAAGCAGGTATGAAGAGTGACCCATCTCAGCCTCTTGCTAAGGAAACAAAATGGAAAGGCAGGGCCACGGTGGACCTGACAGTGAGCTCCTCATTATCTCTCAAGGTAGTGGCAGAAACAAAGCTCAGTCAGCTGTTGCCAGGCCAGAACGTGGGGTAACAGAATAGAGTCTTGAACTTCAAAACAACCTGGAAAACTGGAACTTTAGATAAATTTATTTATATGGCAATTCAATTTTTAAAATGAGAGCCAAACAAAACGGGGTTGTATTCTGATCTCAGGCTACGAGCTTCCAGTTTGCAACCTCTGATCTAATCCTCTCCTCAGCTACCTGCGTTCTACTTTAGTTCGAAGCTGTTAGGATTGGGGTTGGCAGGATGGATATCGCAAAATACAGCCAGAAGAACAGCACTAAAGGCAGGTGGAGAGGAGAGCTCTACTACACAACTTCAAGCTTTCTCCTGTGTGCCGGAGGGTAGGGAAGGCAACACCAGAGCTCTGGGAGACCAGAGCAACCCCATCC
>NW_007085610.1:0-1489 GCF_000164805.1 Carlito syrichta
TTCGTTTCATGTTTTTGCTACTGTGAATAGCAATGCAATAAACATGCAAGTGCAAGTATCTTTTTTGTAGAATGATTTGAGTTCCTCCAGATATATTCTCAGTAGGGAAATTGCTGGGTCATATGGAAGGTCAATTGCTAGTTCTTTTAGAAATTGTTACACTGTTTTCCAACAGAGGTTGAACCAGTGTGCATTCCCACGAGGAGATTAGAAGTGTTCCCTTTTCTCTGCATCCTCTCCAGCATCTGTTGTTATTTGTTTTGTGTATGATGGCCATTCTTATTGGGGTCGGGTGGTGTCTCAATGTGGTTTTGATTTGCATTTCCCTGACGATAAGTGTGGCTGAGCAGTTTTTCATGTGTCTGTTGGTGTCCGTATATCTTCTTTTCAGGAATGTCTATTTATGTCTTTTGCCCACTTTTTAATTAGACAAGAGAAGTAAACCAGGGGTATTCAAATAGGAAAAGAATAAGTTGCATTATCCCTCTTTGCTGATAATTTGATCCTATGTCTCAAAAATCCAAGTGAATCTGTCACAAACTTTCTTGCACTGATAAAGGACTTAGGCAAAAATCTCGGGGTAAAAAAATAATTGTCCAAAATACGGTTGCATACTTATATAACAAAAACAAACAGGCAGAGAACCAAATAAAAAGCACAATCCAATTCACAATAGCCACAAAAAAAGATGAACTACCTAGGTATCTTCCTAACCAGAGAACTGGAAGAACTTTACAATGAAAACTAAAAAATCGCTATCAATGAAATCCAAGAAGTCACAAACAAATGGAAAAATATTTCATGCTTATGGGTAGGAAGAATCAACATTGCTAAGATGTCTATCCTACCCAAGGCAGTTTTAACTCAATACCCCTTACCAACAGACTTGGAAATGGCAATACAGAAATTCATAAGGAAACAAAAGCTACCATGAATAGCAAAAGAAACAAAGCAGGAGGTATCACACTTCCACACTTGAAAGTTTATCATAAGGCTGCAATAATCATAACAACTGGTATTGGTACAAGAACAGGCATATAGACCAATGGAAATGATAGAAATTAGGATTAGAAATTAGGAATAGAAATTCCGGAAGCACAGCCTCAATTTCTCAACCATCACATATTTGAAAAAGCCTCCCCCAACATCCACAGGGGAGAGGAGAACCTATTCAGTAAATGGTGCTGGGAAAACTGGCTGACCACAAGCATAAGATTGAAATAGGACCCCTACCTATTGCCATACACAAAAAATCAACTCTAAGTGTGTCAAAAACCTAAAAGTAAAACCTCAAACTGTAAGAATCTTAGAAAATGCTGGAGACACCCCTACAAAAATCAGAAAAGGCAACCAATAAAACAAGATAGATAAGTGGTACCTTATCAAACTAAAAAGCTTCTGGAAAGCAAAAGGAACCATCAAGAGAGTGGGGAGATAGCCCACAGAATAGGAAAAAAGCATTTGCCAAATGTATATCCAGCAAAGAATT
>NW_007085611.1:0-943 GCF_000164805.1 Carlito syrichta
ATATCTCAACCACTATCTTGTACAATTACATTTTAAGTAACGGTTTGGTGACAATGAAGTTAGGACTGTGTAGCAATTTCTGGAAATCAAATTTAGATGTCTTTATGTCCAAGAACTTTAAAAAGTCAAGAATATAAATGCTATTATTTTATTTGGTGATCATTTCTTTAAGATGAGTTTTCTGTTTCTTTTTGTTTTGTTTTGTTTTTGCCAATGGCTGCTGCTGCTTGTTTGCTTGTGTAATTTATTTTTAGTTAGCGATATACTACTTGGGAGTCATTGAGTGACTTGCTATTTGTTGTGTTGGAAATGAAATAATCCTTAATAGTTTTAAAACACTAATAATCCCTAAATGTATTTAAACTAATTTAAAAGTTTTTTCTCCCAATTTTTGGTGGTTAGTTGGTGTTATGCACATTACTTAATATGTTGTGTACTTTTACCTGCTCCAGTGAGTGAAAAATGACCCATTCTATTAATAACAACTTTTAATTTTCACAAGTTTGGTCTTTTGAAGTAATTGCTAAAGGGGCAAATTGCATTGTTCTTTAATCGCAAATTGAGGGAGACTGGGGAGATTTGTTAATTCTTTTATTTTATTCTTCCAGTAAACTTTATTTTTATTACATTAAATTATATTATTAAAGGCCCCAAGGTATCCATACATTTTTGTTTAATGACATACCAGAATACTATTCATCAACTTAGGGGTTCATACTTTTGAAAAATGCCTCGAGAAAAACCCACTTAGCAAGAGCAAGATCTCATGGAAAATAGAGATTTAGAAGCAAATAAATATGACTTTAAATATGTGTTTAAAAATAAGGTAAATAAGGATACTACTTCCAGAGGAAACTAGAATAAGGATTACTTGCCTTCTGTGTGGATACCCCTCCCCAGACGATCTTCAGTTCATAAAATACTGACGTCGTGTTTGACTGTC
>NW_007085612.1:0-824 GCF_000164805.1 Carlito syrichta
AGCGAGACCTCATCTCTACAACAAATCAAAAAATCAGCCGGGCGTGGTAGCACATGCCTGTAATTCCGGCTACTTGGAAGGCTGAGGCGGAAGGATCGCCAGAGCCCAGCAGATCGAGGCTGCGGTGGCCGGGAGCGGCCACTGCACTCCAGTCTGGGCGACAGAGTGAGACTCTAACTCAAAAACAAAAAAAAAATAGATTGCTTCTCAAAAAGGCTGGAAAATTTCTAAAAACAGTAAATAATGTAATAAATGTTTAGGGTATCATTTTGATTGAAAAAGTCTGGGAACAAAACAGAACATAAAATATGATCTTTATTTGTGATTATATTTACATGTCTAACAAAAATATAGGAATATTGCCAAGGGTCAAATCTGAATGAAAGGATGATTTCTCTTATGTAAATTTTTGTATTTTCTTAAATTGTATTCAAATTATTTGTACCAGAAGAAAAAAAAATTAGTAAACTATTTTAGTCTATCTGTATGTAATTCAGAACATCAGCAGGACCCTTGGGAGTGAAGTGACCACACGAAGCTCTCACTCTTTCAGCCATCAGGGTACTACTACTCACTCTCCTTAACTGTCAGTGAATTGACCACTGGCCTCATGTGTGGGTCTCTGCCAGCCCCTCTGCTCCTCTCCTGGCTGAATATAGTTCATCAAGATGCTAGGTCCCATGGGAACTCTGCATCCAACAGAGAAACATCCCAGACCCTGGAATGGTGTAACACCCACCTCGTGAAATAATAAAGACTGCACAACAATCAAACACAAAAAATCCAGTGGTGGAAACTGACAGACTCAGAAAAATGAGCACGGA
>NW_007085613.1:0-2061 GCF_000164805.1 Carlito syrichta
CAGGTTGATCTTTAAAAGAAATAATTTTAACCATTTTTAGTCCCTCTCTGCCACTTTATGTTTTTAAATTTTGTGTGCTTTTTGTCCTGCTGCATTCTGTTGCCCTCCTACCCCACTGATGACGGCAGTGTTGTAACTCCCTGGTTTTCACTGGAGATCAGTCTCTGTGAGCTCCAGTCCCCCACCTAGAGAATGAACATGATCATTGTCGGTGACCTGCACTGACCAAGGGGGGGTTAGGACCGCACCGGTGAATCAGAACGGAGAGAAGAAACCACACGGAGGCAGCTCTTCTGGGAACAGTCTGGCCAAGACTGAAGCAATTTTATTCAAACCTTTTCCAACTTATATACCATTTTCTATAATCTCCAGCAGTGTGACAATTACTTGCTGGGGCGTACAAATTCATTGATGTGTAACGCGCTTTACAAATCATGTACCATCACAAGACTTTCAGGTTCCCAGTGAACAATTACAATTCCATGATGTATGAATCACAGGTGCACAATTTCAATACAGATTGTTCAAAATGTTCTCCACAATGTTCAATAAATCATTCATATTATACTCTAAGTTCTAAACCCTGATTAAAAAACTTTCCAAGTTAACTCTAAGTTCAATCCAATTTTACTAACTTTTAATATTTTTGACGATTAATATTATTAACTTAACACTATACTATAATCTATAAGTTTACTTAAATGACTTAATTTTATTACCTTAATTTTTATACTATTTATTTTTATAATTCTTATAACCTACTACATTTCTATACTGCCCGTATGATTGTATATTAATTACCTATGAACTTATCCTTAACCTAAAATTTTATCACAACTTCTATAAATTTCAAATATCTAAACTATTGTCTTTTATACTTTATTAATTATTTATCTTATAATATCATGTCCAAATTCTAATACAACTATTATCCTACTATAATCTATTACAAACCTTATCATTAGTACTAATAAGTATAAAAATTATGAACTTACTCTATGTTCTATAAAACTTAATTCAATGACATTTTAACCTAAAACCTAAATCTGATTGCCTATTACATGGAAACTACCTACGTCTCAAAACCTGCCATGCCACTTAAAACAATGAACTGCACAGTTGCCATAACGACAGCCGGGGACTGAAGCAAGCTGAAAGTTACTGCACGTACAGAAACCAAGAACGTTCTGCTTGACCAAAAGCAACATAATACAACTATTATCACAGTTATAACGTCTAATCATAACCCCAAATGAAACTACATACTGGAACAAAAGCTAATCAATCAGTTTACCAGGAAATAACAGCTAAAAATCTTAAGAAGAAAAACAATTTAGAAAGAAAAAGAGATATAAAATAATTCTGCTGTGCATTTTTCATAGGATATAATAAGATTTTATTTTAGACTGTCACTTCCTAATATTGAAAATTATGTTGTCTTATAATACACTGGTTACTATTCATATGTACACACTTGATGTTATATCCTTGTCTCCAAGGCGACCTTCTGAATAGGCCTTCATAGGCCTCAGCTGTGTGGTTACATATGTTGGCTCCCAACACCTCTCTATGTTACTGGAGAGAATAAGGACATCACAAAGAGACCTTTTTTTTAATGTTCCCAATTTTTTTTGTTTTTGTTTTTTTTAATTTTTTTATTTTAAAGATATGGGGTACAAGTCAGGTTAGGTATACAAATGGTCATTATGCAGGTACCCTTGTTGATAGGTGTGCTCCCTTTTCCCTGGGCAGATTCCCATGACTGCCAATCTTGCTTCCCCTCTCCCTTCCCAGCAGTTTCCCACTACTGCCAATTCTTTTCTTATAGTATTATGATAATTGTTCAAGGTCTACTTATAAATGTGAACATGTGATACACAGTTCTTTGTTTCTGTGAAAGATCACTCAGTATTATAGACTCTAAGCCCATCCAGGTTGCTGTGAACTTCATGATTTTGTTCTTTATGGATGTGTAATATTCCATCATGTATATGTACCACATTTTTAAAATCTAGTTCTCTTTTGATGGGCAGCACGGTTGGTTCTATGTTCTTACTACTG
>NW_007085614.1:0-1503 GCF_000164805.1 Carlito syrichta
CAATAACCCCCTACTTAATTTTAATACAACATGATGTATCACATTTCAATTTACTGAAAACCTTCAGTAATTCTGCTGTGGCATAAAAGGATTTGGGTCTGCTTTCTTTAAACAATGAGGTGAATTTGCCATTAAAAGTATTTCCCCCACAAAGGTCACCTTGAACTACCTACAACGAAAGAAGGAACAAAAACCAACAAACTGATGCTCAGTTTCTGTGTGAATGTATCTAAACGTCAGGCAAATAAATCAGCCATCTTACTAAGCATCTTACTTGTTAGATTTATTTTCAGGAGCCATTGCGACTAAACAAAATTTATGAGGAATAAAAATAATACAAGGAAACTCAGGTAACAAGTTAATCCACTGGACAATTATCTTAAAAGCAGCATTTCCGATAGAACAAGGTAAAGAAACTATCAAAAAGCACTTCTCAAAGTATCATTTTTGCATGTCAAAAAAAGAATTAACTTAGAATAAATATATAATTAACAGTATATTCTGTGCTAAACCTGAATATATTTACCTGTTAAATATATAATTAGCCTAATCCCAAACATTTGGGAGGCTGAGGTGAGTGGACTGCCTGATCCCGTGGGTTCCAGACCCACCTGGGCAACTTGGCAAGACCTCATCTCTACAATAAATCCCAAATCAGCTGGGCGTGGTAGTGTGCACCTGTCATTCCAGCTACTTGGAAGGCTGAGGCGGAAGGATCACCGGAGCCCAGCAGGTCGAGGCTGCGGTGGCCGGGAGTGGCTACTGCACTCCAGTCTGGGAAAGAGTGAGACTCCAGCTCAACAAATATATATATATATATATATATATATATATATATATATATATATATATATTTAACAGTATGTTCCCTGTAACAAAGGAATCCCTTAGTGCAGTAAAACAAAGTCCTGTCAAACACCTAATTTTTACAAAGAAGCATGAAATTCTTTCACAATGACTCCAACTCTACTTATAGTAACAGAGTAAAAACTTGAGATGAAAGTCAAAAGGACTAAAGTCAAAGATCCAGTTAGGCATGAGTTGTGGTTTTGATTTTTATTCTTATTTTTATCTACAAATATTAAGACAGAAGATACTTCCATGTGATTGTGGGATCCTCTGAGACTCTACAACCTTAGAAAAGCAGATAAAACTGATGAAATGCATCGGGCTTGGGAGCAGACTCCATATTAAATTGTAATGTTCATAGTAACAACTACAACTGCAGAAGACTGAGGGGGAGAGGAGGAGGCGAAAGACTGAAATTTCTGCAACTGACGCGCTGGGCAGAAAGAATAAACAAGGGGAAAAAAGATGTGTAAATACTGTTTGAAAATGGCAACCTGTTAATAATCATTGCATTCCTGAATACACAGGTAAATGATACCACCATTCCTTTCTACTTACGCTAAGCAAACCCAAGAAAGCACAGGCATTGCATGCCTCTTTGAGGAAAAAGAGACCGATTGATAGTTGAATCTATATCTAAAACAAATCCCTGGA
>NW_007085615.1:0-352 GCF_000164805.1 Carlito syrichta
TGACACCTTCCCCTAGGTCTAACCCATAATGAAAGCTTTCTTTGTTCAGGGAAGAAGGGGAAAGCTAGAAGGAGAGGCTAGGAACTGCCCCATTCCCCAGCATAGGAGCACTCAGCCTTCCTCTTCTGACTCTAAGACAGCAGAGCTCCAACACTCTACAGAGCAGAGTGACTGGCTAACCCGACAAAGTTCCACCTGACCCGACAAAGTTCCACCTGACCCATTTCCTGGGGGGCTACCTCCACCACCACCAGGAAAACAAAACCCTGGAAGTGTTTTGTATTGAGTTTAAAAACACACTCCAAGTCGGGCTCGGTGGCTCATCCTGTAATCCCACGCCTTGGGAGACTGA
>NW_007085616.1:0-768 GCF_000164805.1 Carlito syrichta
CAGCCACAAACACATGAAGAAATGCTCAACCTCACTAATCATCAGGGAGATGCAAATCAAAACCACACTGAGATACCACCTAACTCCAGTCAGAATGGCAATTATCAACAACTCAAAAAATAACAGCTGCTGGAGAGGTTGTGGTGAAAAGGGAACACTTCTACACTGTTGGTGGGAGTGTAAACTAGTGCAATCTCTGTGGAAAGCAGTGTGGTGATTCCTAAAAGCTCTAAAAATTGACCTTCCATATGACCCTGCAATCCCCCTACTGGGAATATACCCTGAAGAACACAAATCACTCTATAAAAAAGATACCTGCACACGCATGTTTATAGCAGCGTTGTTCACAATAGCAAGAACCTGGAAACAACCATGCTGCCCATCAAAAGAGGACTGGATTAAAAAAATGTGGTACATATACACGATGGAATACTACGCAGCCATAAAAAAGAACAAAATCATGAATTTCACAGCAACCTGGATGGAACTAGAGTCTATAATACTGAGTGACCTCTAACAGAAACAAAGATCCGAATATCACATGTTCTCACTCATATAATGGAACTTGAGCATCCAATGCAATACTATAAGAAAATGACTGACAGTACTGGGAAACTATGGGGGGAAGGGGGATGGGATTACCAGTATCTATATCTGTCGGGGGATGGGAAAACACCTCTTATCACAGGGTGCCTGAATGAAATGTAATTGTACACCTAACCCTTTACTGTACCCCACAACCATATAAAAATACTGATTATGAAAAAA
>NW_007085617.1:0-999 GCF_000164805.1 Carlito syrichta
CAAGGTACAATGACAAGATGCTGGCAAATCCTTAGTGCTCAGGGCCACTTACAGGTGGAGGCAGGTATGAAGAGTGACCCATCTCGGCCTCTTGCTAAGGAAACAAAACAGAAAGGCATGGCCTCGGTGGACCTGACAGTGAGCTCCTCATTATCTCTCAAGGCAGTGGCAGCAACAAAGCCCAGTCAGCTGTTGCCAGAATAGAGTCTTAAACTTCAAACCAACCTGGAAAACTGAAACTTTAGATAAATTTATTTATATGGCAATTCAGTTTTGTTTTTTTGTTTTTTTTGGCAATTCAGTTTTTAAAATGAGAGCCAAACAAAATGGGGTTGCATTCTGATCTCAGCCTACGAGCTTCCAGTTTGCAACCTCTGATCTAATTCTCTCCTCAGCTACCTGTGTTCTACTTTAGTTTGAAGCTGTTAGGATTGGGGTTGGCAGGGAAGGACATCGCAAATGCAGCCAGAAGAACAGCACTAAAGGCAGATGGAGAAGAGAGTTCTACTACACAACTTCAAGCTTTCTCCTGTGTGCCGGAGGCTAAGGAAGGCAACATCAGAGCTCTGGGAGACCAGAGCAACCCCACCCTCACATAGCTCTGTCTCTTCACTACCACTGTGGGCTTCCATCTTTACTAACCTTAGAGAGTTTCCATCCCATGAGAAAGGCTTTTCTAGGATGTTGAATGCTATGACAAACAATGTTGTGTTGACTTACCTATACACATCTCATCATCTATTTCTGCATCTCCTATGCACTGAAATTTAAATTCATTTAAGGAATCTGCAAACTTCTACTTTGCTGAAAACAAATCTAGAGAGAAAAAGAAAAAATCAGAAATTACTGAAAGTACATTGGCTTTCTGATTTGCTGACCTTCTTGTTCCTTCTGTGAAAATGACAGCAAAAGATTTGTTCTGGTCCATTTAGAAGCAAAAAATAAGCCAGGCTCAGTGGCTCAGCCTTGTAATCCCGCTCCTTTGGGAGCTGAGGTGAG
>NW_007085618.1:0-1038 GCF_000164805.1 Carlito syrichta
GGGCGGGTCCCCGCAATATTGTAGTCAAATAAATTCTATTTTATCCTTCTCATTTAGATATCTCTAAAGTGTTTATTGTTTACCAAATTTCAGTACTCTTATTCATTCAAAATTATCGCCTCTCCATATTTT
This sequence comes from Carlito syrichta, assembly GCF_000164805.1. Taxonomy (NCBI): domain Eukaryota; kingdom Metazoa; phylum Chordata; class Mammalia; order Primates; family Tarsiidae; genus Carlito; species Carlito syrichta. The sequence goes on from NW_007085618.1 coordinate 133, forward strand.
GCTTTCATACACTAGTGTTTGCATTTTTGTATCTATGGAGCTTGGGAAGAGAAACTTGAGGATGTTGGGGTTGGAAATGTTTCTAGTAGGCTTTTATTCATTTGTTCCAAGCCTGAGGCATGAAGACGCTCAGGCCGAGTATGGTTGAAGAAAAAGCAGAGACTTGGGAGCTTGAAACCTGCAGTTAAGTCCCATTTATGGAGTCTACTTGTAGGACTTCTGACATTTCATTCACTGTCTTGCACCCTGTTTCCTCATCTTTCAAATGTGAATATTATGTTTTATGTTTTACACTGAATTATAAGGGTGTCAAATGTGATTAGCTAAAAATGATTTGTAACCCATAAATCAGTACATGAATATCCCCTATGAATGTATGTAAAAAATATTTTAAGCTGCCCCCCCTTATTTTCCACCCTATTTTCTATCTCCTCACTGTCCTATCATTTCAGACTATGTCACAATCTAGAAATTAAATTGCAAAGTATATTTTAGGCTTTTTGTTCCTTTTTGATATTGGTTGGAAAATGAGATTATATTATTTATTTATATGGAAGAATTGCATGGATGACCTATCCTTATAGGAGTGTGAATGGTGAATGGTGAATTGGACCATTGTTTACAGATTTTTCAGAAGCATCTGGTGCTTTGACCTTGGCAATGGTGCCTGATGAAGAGGAGGAGCAGGACCAAGAGAAGTTGCAGCAGTCAGAGATAAACAGATCTCTTCCTGGCTGTGACAAAGGTTCAAATGTTGCAGCATTATTATTATTATTATTATTATTATTATGTCGAATTCTCACTCAGTCGCCCAGGCTGGAGTGCAGTGGCATGCTCACAGTCACCCCAGCATTGGCTGCCTCAGTCTTTCAAGTAGCTGAAACTACAGGCACGCACTACATGCCT
>NW_007085619.1:0-784 GCF_000164805.1 Carlito syrichta
AGGGTCTGGACATAGAAAGTGGTCAGTAAACACAAAAATATAAAATAGCTCATTGTTTTGTTGTTAGCTTCCTTATTCCAGTCTTCTGCCACCTTGTGGACATTACTCTGATGTTGTTGCAATCCGAGTGTTTTCCTTTCCCAATGTTCTGCCAGATGACAGTTCTGTTTCCTACCAGGAGGTAGAAAATAACTATTGAGATTTCATGAATGGGATAGCTGGGAAGAAAGTAGGTGCTGCTGTGAGATAAAGTGTGAGGATCACAAGAGACAGCCAGCCAAGTCAAAACTGTTACATCAAGGTGGCATATGGAACATGGACTTGGAACTGGAAATTTCTGGACTTCTATCTCTGCTCTCCTGTTTACTGTAGTGGTAAAACCTATTTCAGCAATTTAGTTAACCTCTCTCTTCTTCAGTGTATACATGGTTACTCATTAATCAATGTGACCCATAGGGTTGTGAGAATGTAGAGTCCAAATATAGAAAGTGCTTGCCACATCAGATGGGCTCCATGAGTGTTCACTCTTAGCTGTGTTGCTGTGTGGAGGCAGGAATGGTGATAGAACTGGCATTGGAGATGTGGGCATCTGCTCGGTGTTTCTGCCCTGCTTCTCAGGTTTTGGCTCAAAAGTCAGGGAAGCCTTCCCTGATTAAAATCTATATTAAAATCTTAACTTTTTCCCCTTCTTTTTTTCTCTATGTAACAAATCATTATGTACTCACTCTGTGATTTACTTACTTGTGTATTAGCTATTTCTCTCTATCCATATGCATTTCACAAG
>NW_007085620.1:0-930 GCF_000164805.1 Carlito syrichta
ACCATGTTTGTCAAGTGATGGGCAGTCAACAAATGTTAATGCCCTCCATCAAAGGGCTGGGCTTTGTGAAGGCATGAGGTACCCACTAAGCATAATTGGTCCCATTTGACTGTTCCTTCCTTGTCAACATTGGCCCCTCAGGAGCAGTAACCACAAAGCTGACTTTCCCTTTGAACAGGAGTCGAAGATGAGAGTGTGTCCTTTCTTTGTCATGCTTGGAACTCAGGTACAAATTCATGGGTGATCTCTGCCACCTGGAGAGTTTTAGTCTGAAATCTTAGATGAGTCTGTGGCACCAAAGGGACAAGTCACCTGTAAGATCTAATCTAGTCTGTTCTCTCCACAAAGAGAAAGCTGAAACAATGCAGCCAAAGTGCAAAGTCCAAGAACCCTCTGCGTTTCAGAGCTTGGGCTATTCTCACCTATAAACCAGTGACTCTTTCTCATATCTGCTTGCCTTTCATTCTTTTGTAGCTTCAAGGGCTTTTATCTGGTGTTTCACAGATTGTTATTAGCAAGGTAGTAATTCAGTGGTGTTATCTGTTACCCACCAATCCCAGGATTTAAGCAGTGGATATGGCTGGCTGTTTAAATATCCACTTTCTCCCTACACTGCTCAGGAGAGGCTAACCACTGTAACAAGCAATCCCTACATTTTTGTGGCTTGGCATAATTGTCTATTTCTTGCTAATTGTCCCAGTCAGTGAGCAGTCTTCCAAGGGGTAATTTTAGGATCTAGGCACCTTCGGTGCTATGGTTCTGCCTTCCTCTAAGGCCTTGTAGTCCTCTTCCTTCAGCTGTAAGACAAGGAGAGTGAGGTCTTGCATATGGCAGAACAGCAACCCTTTTCATTCAGTGCATACCTGTCCCACTTCCAACACCATGACCACCACCACCTCTTTCATGTGGGTTTCTCCGGCTACCTGAGTC
>NW_007085621.1:0-1676 GCF_000164805.1 Carlito syrichta
GGTGATGGGAAAGGATCTGGCCAGGAAGGAAGAGGCCACAATGGAGAGATGAGATTTGCAAAGTCCTGGCTCCGTACTGCAGAAGACAGTGTGAAACTGAGAGACAAAGATGTAATGAGCACATATCCTTCTTAGCATTTATTTTTGCCTTGTAGAATAACTGTCTGTGTGTGTTCAACCATCTGCTTTAGTACTTAATGTAATGTAGCTTCTCCCCAGCACATGATATTGCCTTTTTCTTTCTTTCTTGAGTCAGGGTCTCACTCTATCACCCAGCCTGAAATGCAGGGACACAATTACGGATCGCTGAAGCAACAATCTTCTGGGCTGAAGAGATTTTCCTGCCTCAGCCTCCCGCATAGCTGGGACTACAGGTTTGCACCACCATGCCTGGCAAATTTCTCTATATTTTTTATTTTGTAGAGATGAGGTCTCACTATGCTGCCCAGGCTGGTCTCAAACTCCTGAACTCAAACAATCCTCCCACCGCAGCCTCCCAAAACGCTGGGATTACTGGCATGAGCCACCCTGCCTGGATGTTATTGCCCATTTCTTATAGTGGCAATCCAAGAGACCTCAGTGAATAAATTAATAAAAGGAAAAGGAGAAAGGAAGGAGGGAGGAAAGGACAGAATAGGATGAGAGGAAGGAAGAGGGAAGGAGGCAAGGAATAGCTGGTTACAGTTGTGTGCTTCTGATGACCCTATGACACCCTATGCTGCCCCAGGAGTGCAGAGAGTTGGGACTTCCATGGGGTCTTGGAGGAGAGGGTATGAGGAAGGAGACATCATCAATCAGCATGTCTGTCTGCCCCTGGTCCAGTATGGGACCTGCCAAAAAGACGCCAGGTTCTAGTCCTGAATTTATGACACACCTACTGAGCGACCTTAGATGAGTCACTGAACTCAAACCTAGAGATAATGTCAGAATGTCTCCCGCTTGTGAGACGATCACTGATCCTTAACTACCCTCTCATGGCCATAGTGGTGATGCGTGTGCTGGTGTAGTTAGCAGCCGATGGGAGGCAGGAGTTGGCTCACATGTTCTGGTTTCATGGCAACGGTTTCTTGGCCATACCCAATGCATACATGCTAAGCCTTGGGACCCAAGTTCATTTGCATGATGGGCTGAACCACTGTGGGTTTCCTCTCTTACAAAACCTAGAATATGGAGCTTGGCTGACAGCCTTGAAACATGCATGCCAGAAACGATGTCAAGATGGTGGGGTTGGCACACCTACTGCATACAGCAGGAGCAACATGCTGCCTCCTTTGCTTACAAAAGTATTCAGTCAGTTTATTGACCACCTGAGAATCAATGGGGAGAAAGGGGGTGTCACTTTGGACCCAGGGTTGTCTCAAATGTGCTGGTTGTCTCAAATGTGCTTTCTTCAAATGTGAGACTCTTCTTATCTAGTGTGTATATAAAGTCAGCCAAACTCGAGTTTTATTTTTATAGATGAATAAACTGTATCTAGGTGGCAAATTTAACTTTATAATAAGAAAAATTGAAAAGCTTTAGCATACAGTATATCTGTATCATATATAAATACAGATCATTCTACATGTGACATATTTTCATTTTTGTTTAATAGTGAAGAGGAGAAACTCCAGAGCTTCTTCTATGAACTTTTGGCCCAAAGATAAAGGGCATATTGCAGTGTCAGCAATGAATGT
>NW_007085622.1:0-1238 GCF_000164805.1 Carlito syrichta
CGATCTAAGAAGAGTTGCCCATTTTCCATTTGTTCAGCTTTTTACTTATTATTAGGATAGAATGTCTACTCCAAGCTCATTGCATGTGGTACTGAAAACTGGAAACTGGTACTGGAAACTGGAAATCACTCTCATCTTTTAAGCTCAATTCCCCTCCATAGTTGAGTAAATATGAACCATTCTGGGAGGAGGAATGGGCAATGGAGAGAGCATGACCAGAAAAGAAAAGGGTGTATAGGTGTGCTCTGAATGTGAGGGTCTCAGAGACAGTGGGGCATGATAAAGAGAGCCACCAGAGTGCACAGTCTGCCCTGGCCATCACTTTCTCCCTGGCTACAACAGGATGGGATTGCTTCCCTCTTAATAAATAAGTGGGGAGCTCCATGGAGCTGCAGCTCTGCTTAGCTTCACTGGAATCATCAACAGTTCACTCCAGACTGGAGCTCAGGGGTCCTAACAGTCACTTTGACTTCCTTCTAGCACCCAATGGGGTAGTGTTGCCTATTGGTTGAAAGTGTGGTCTCTGTGTCCAGCTCCCCAGTGCCACCCCACGTTTACCAAGGTATCTCTGCAAAGTACTAGCTCTCTCCATGTTCCAGCTGTCTTACCTGTGCGATGGGCTTAGTAAAAAGTCCTGCCTTGTTCAGTCATAGTGAGGAGAAAGTGAGCAAATGCCTCACACAACTCAGAACAATACCTGGTCCGTGGCAAGTGCTCAAGAAAGTCACAAGCTTTTATTATTATAAATACCCCATGGGTACCTGCATGTTCTGAGGTCTGAGGGGTGTCTCTGTAAATGTATTGGTATCACCTAAAAAAAAGACTTTCATAGGAGAGACAACAGTTGGATCTATTCAAATTAGATATGTAGTGAACACAGGGATTCTTTTGGAAATGTGGGTGACATGAAGAAGTCCAAATTCAGCAAATACAGAGGGTGCAAAAAATGTATACCCATTTTAAGAAAGGAAAAATATATACTGATAACAAAAGATGAATACAAGTCACATTTGACTTCTGCAATTACTAGAGATGCTCAGTGTGGTTACCATAGTGTCCAGACACTTCTGAAAAGTACTTTGAAAAGTAATACATAGATAGCATCTCTGAAAATGTGTATACAGGGCAATAACCTTGTGTCCCCTCTGGCTACGGGAGATTTTCTGTCCTCTCAATAAATCCTGGTTTTTTTTAAAGAAAGAAAATGTATATACATTTTTTTAACATCTTCGGTAGAT
>NW_007085623.1:0-739 GCF_000164805.1 Carlito syrichta
CAGGGGAATGATAGAGATAATGCATTTAAAAGAGCTACTCACTATACTTAGAGTAAGTGCATACTGAATCAAAAATTAGCCGGGCATGGGAGTGCAAGCCTGTAGTTCCAGCTACTTGGAAGGCTGAGGTGGAAGGATCGCTGGAGCCCAGCAGGTCAAGGCTGCGGTGGCCGGGAGCGGCCACTGCACTCCATTCTGGGTGACACAGTGAGACTCCAACTCAAAAAAAAAATTAATATTATCTTTTTTTAAAAATTCACGTTTTGGGTTCTTTTCCTATAGTAGCATAATCTTAAGTTTTTGGTATTAATGGGACATGGAAATTGATCAAGCTGAGAAATTGTGCTGAGTTAATGGCAACTAGATTTTATCTCAATTGTTTAATTACTCAGCTTTAGTAATAACTACCTGGAATGTTACCTAAAAAATAATTGAAAGATCATGTCCAGTTTCTATGAGAAATAAAGTTGTGATCAATTAGCATCATCTGCCTTTCAATTGACAGTGAAATAACATTGGGTTTTGCTGTCTTTTATCATAGTGATGTCTGGAAATATCTTACTGAATACAAATTTACAGTAGAACTTAGCTATATCTAAATAGACTTGCTAAAAGTTGTCTTTGTTTCTTTATTTTTAATCAGGTCATATTTATAAGTCTGCCAACTTTGCAGATATAAGTAACTATTTCCAAGCCAAGTTTTCATTTATAAAACGCAGGACCAGAATACTTCTTTAAA
>NW_007085624.1:0-939 GCF_000164805.1 Carlito syrichta
CCTAATAAGGTACTAACAGTGATTATATCTTCTAATGATGTTAACAGCTTATTCAGAGCAAATTTGGGGATGGATTTTGGCAGGCTTAGTGGTCAAACCTTCTACTGCTGATGCCAGCAGTTTAAAAAAAGAAGAAAAAAAACATTGACGTTGCATCCAGAAGCTTATGATATTTTAGATGGAAGTTTATAGTAAGTGAGAAGTTGTTTCCTAAAACAAAAGCATTCCATTATGTACTTATAGAGACTGTACCTGGAGAGGCCTTTGGTGGTCAAATGGAATTTTGTGTCATGTGCATATCACAGCTGTTGGTATTGTCCTTTAAGCTTTGTCCATTCTTATTTTTCTATATCCTGAGAAAACTTTTAAGAATCTGAGACTTTAAGACTCCTTTTTCCTTCAAGACCAGATGTTTGTGAAAATTCATCCATGCTAAATTCAGATAAGTTGAAGAAACATTTACTGGGCATCTGTGAAGCAGGATAAGATTAGTAATTGAGTGTGGGGAATGGAAACGAAGCAAGCAAGGAATGCAGAGAAGGTGCATTACAGGCAAATTGAACTCTAGAGCATGCCCTATTGTGTACTTGTGTGTACACAGAAAAAAGAGCTTATACAGGCACTTCTGACTGGAGCCTGTGTTCTGCATTATTATTCCCCTCTCCCCATCTAAAGAAAGAATTTTTGAAATGCGGTGTGATCTGATATAAAGTCAACTGAAGGCTCTCAGTGCTTGGTAGATGTCATCTATCTAATATTTTCCAAGCCTTCATTTGTTTACCTGAACTTTACTGCATTTGTGGTTGGAAATGCTTTTCTCCATTTATGCACATGTGGGTGTTCAAATCCTACCCATTCTTCAATGTCACCTGAAAGGACCTCTCTTTAGTAAAATATTTTTAGTTTCCTAGCAAAGAGTTATTGTTCTTAATAATTTTT
>NW_007085625.1:0-1277 GCF_000164805.1 Carlito syrichta
TAATCAATACTACTGAAATTATTAGCTCCATCTTATCATCAGACAGTAAATATTTTGCCTTTATTGATTTGGATCATATGTTCTATTTAGTGCTATTTCAATAACCTCTCAGCCTTTATCTTCAATGTGATACATTTGTTGTCCTCAGCTTCAAAGACATAGCTCTGTCTGGCTTTCACTTGGCTTTACCTCGGGTTTTAGGGTGTCTTCAACAGTCTTTGAAATGCAGGCAAGGGAAGGGGATAGATTCTGTTCAACCAAATGACCAAACCAAGATGAAATCTAATTATAAAAATTTTGCCCCAAAATTAAATAATATAATCATAAGCACATATGATAATCATATTTCTCTTCTCTAGAATGATCAGAACAAAAAAGGGGCAGCCTTTCTTGTAAGCACAAAAATAACACCCTCATAGCTGCTTACTGACAGTAAAGCAAGTATCAATTGGAAAAAAATAAAAGAGCTCTCTTTTCTTTTCAATTGCCCCAAATATAATAAGTAATGACAAATTGAAAATGCAAATTTTGAATAAACACACATTTTGTAAACATTATTTGTCACTGAAGGATAAATTCAGTATTTAGAAAAGAGTAACCATTAATTTTGATGCAATTGTATTGATAAAAAAGAAGTCATAAGTTTTAAATATAAAATGTAAAGAAGTTTTTATTTATCTTATTTAATATTCATTCATTAAAATGATTTACTCACCTAGTGAGCAAAAACCTTTTTTTTTTTTTGAGTTGGAGTCTCGTCTGTCGCCCAGGCTGGAGGGCAGTGGCACACTCCTGGCCACCGCAGCCTTGACCTGCTGGGCTCCGGTGATCTTCTGCCTCAGGCTTCCAAGTTGCTGGAACTACAGGTGTGCACTACCATGCCCAGCTAATTTTTTGATTTATTGTAGAGATGAGGTCTCACCAAGTTGTCCGGGTGGGTCTCGAACCTGCAGGCAAAAAACTTATTTTTAAAAAACAATTTGTTGCTAAAACATAGTGGAAATCAGTGACAATAAATTATTAAGTACATATGGGTAGCCACAGTATAAATTGTGTAGATGATACTGACTTGTTTTTAAAACACAGACATAAGATCAAAAGGCAAGTGGTCAAATATGTGTGAGTTTAAAGCAGAACATACACAGAATACAGTAATTGTCATTTTTGACATAAAGGATGATTATAGTTAAGTTTTACATATGCAAGTCAAAATGACATTAGCACATATTTAAAAGAGCAGATACCTTAACAGGAAAAACTATATATCTGTATACTTA
>NW_007085626.1:0-1045 GCF_000164805.1 Carlito syrichta
GATGGAAAGTGCATAGCAGAATTATTTCTCTCTGTCTTTCTAAGTTTTACTTCTTTCTAGATATTTTTTAACTTCTATTTCCTGGTAGACTGGGTAGTCAGTTTTGGAAAGCTATTTCCCCTAGGGCTAAGATTAGAAACTAAATTACCATGATAGTTTTGTCACCCTGCCCCTAGCCAGGCAGAACGTTTTCTTTTGTTTCGTTAATTACTGAAACTCTGTCTGCTTCAGCCCATGGCCGCCATCTTGGCAACCCTGCATTTCCTTGTTCAAGAGTGTGACAGCTACTATTTGATTTTTAGAGTAGACTTGTTAGGATAAAATATATACATATACACTCATAATTGCCTAAATTTATGCTTGCTGTTTTGTTTCCTTTTGCTACATTATTCAAATATAATAATTACTATACGATTTATAAAAGAATTAATGATGAGGTATTAGCTTAATAGGATATAGCATAGTATTAAAGTCCAATAACTAGATCATATAAAAATTAAAGTTTAGACATATGAAACATATGAATTATAGTAAAGTTTTGTAGTTTAAGAATAAGTTTTAACTCAGTTATAAGGTATTACGTTAAATCATAATAGGTTAATAGTATAACTGACAGTTAAGTCATTTAACTAAACTTATAGATTATGGTAGAGTGTTAAGTTGATAATATTAATTGTTAAAAATATTGGGAGTCAGTGAACTTGGACTGAACCTAGAGTTAACTTAGAAAAGTTTTTTGTATTAATCAGGTATAGAACAAAGAGTATAATATGAATGATTCATTGAACATTATGGAAAACACTTTGAACGATTTGTATTGAAATTGTGCACCTGTGACCTTAATGTAAGCACGGAAGGCATCATGGAATTCGAATTGTTTGCTTGGAAATTGCAGATCTTGTGGTGGTCTTGTGATGCATAGTTTGTAAGGCACTGAACTTGTACACCCCCAGTGAGTGATTATCACACTGCTGGAGGGTATAGAAAATGGTATATAAGTTGGAAGGAGTCCGAATAAAATTTGGCTCCAGTCCTGATCAGACTG
>NW_007085627.1:0-930 GCF_000164805.1 Carlito syrichta
TCAGTCGGGTCCTTCCTCTCTCCGAGATCTCTGAGCGGCACTCGCTCCCCTGGGTGGAAGGGATTCTGGGTTCTCCTCGGTCCAGGGAGTTCCAGAGGGCAGCGAGCTTCTGAGCTGTGATGAAAATCGGTCCCAGGTGGACGACCTATTTCCTTTCGAACAGCTATGTCTGTGGCCCCGTTTCCTTCAGAGGGGTAGGAAAAAGGCCCACCAGAAACAATTTCAAAGTTCCTTCAACGATCGATTGACTTAGATCCCGAGGGATACCAAATACCTAGTCCGGTTTACTTGTGTCTCTGAAAGATTCCTAGCGATCATGATGCCAAACCACGGATCGAAAGCCTGAACTGTCTCAGTCTTACATCCGATGGAGTTTTCTTTGGATCTGCCGTGGGGCGGGGCAGGCTGCCACTCGGCCTACGGTAGAACGTGACTTTAAAAATGTCCGAACGCCTCCTGAGACCTAGCCATGGGAAATTCACCTCAGGAAAAAAAAAAAAGGACGAACAAAAGACTCTAAGACAAACGTACCGATTTCTTATGAAACGCTTTCTTCAGGTTCCATTTCTGTGAAAGACAACTCATAGTAGGATCCGTTTACTCATTTAGACCGAATAAGTCTTATGTGTACACAAAGCGTCACGAGATCGTTTGCCACACAGGCCCCTTTAAAATTAGCTCTGCTGGAACTTTTTCCTATAAGATGAATTGAAACTCGAATCTTCATTCTCTAGCAGTCTGCTTTGAAATATCATTTCTGTCAGAGCCCTGGCAAGATAACCAGCATTACAAAAGAAAACAAATCCTTATGGAACCTATCCAAATACCCATCTGCGGGAAAAACAAAACCAAAACAACCACGAAAACTGCAGATGGCCCCCAGAAAGGGAGAAGAGGGGTCTTATACCTTTGTTTAGGTAAGGGAGGAGG
>NW_007085628.1:0-542 GCF_000164805.1 Carlito syrichta
CTCAGGACCAAGTAGGAATGACAAGCAGATTGATGCCCCTTTGTGGTGTTGTTTCAAGGACCGAAATGGAATGTAAATAAGATGGTGGCATTCCTTTGGGAGTCTAAGAAGTAATTCTGAAGCAGGGAGCCCAGGCAAACCTTCTCTACAGTTACAGCTATCGTATTACATTCTGGGACAGGGCAGGTATTTATTAAGTAGGCAGGGTGAACAGCAGATACGGTTTGGTGGAAAATGTCATGCATTGTGACTAGTCAAGGGTAGAACTGAAGACACACCCAAGGGTGTCTGGTAAGTGGACTTCTGAAAACTGATATAAACGACTGGACATGGGACTTCGCGGAACTCTTTGAAAACATAAAGCGTTTCTGGGTTTGAAGAGTTTGCATTATTTTCTAAATTTCCACTTTGATTTCTGAAAAATGGAGTCACTTTCCTCACAAGTGGATACAATATGTATGTTAGATGCCAGAATCTCAGTGGGACCACTAAAAATGTTAGGTTGAGAATCCTGGTAGGGGACTTTAAAATGTTAAATCAGA
>NW_007085629.1:0-1229 GCF_000164805.1 Carlito syrichta
CGTGACTAGATTTCATTTTTGCCTAATCACTGCAAAATGTACTTTGTGCTTTTCTAATCATTTTGGTTGTACTGGAGAAGAAGACGTTTCAGCGTGGGCTCTACTGGGAATTCTTTCTGAAGGGACACCTTGTAAATCTCTCATTCTGGCAGCCAGGACAAAATGTGACTGATCTTTTTCCATAGTGTGAGATCTGAAAGGCGGCAGGGCCTCTCTCAGAGAAGTAGGCTTTCCTTCAAAACTACAAGAAAAGTTAAAACAAAACCCATCAGCCTCTCTCTGTCTCTCTGCTCCTGCATGGTTGGTGGGGATTGATTCCTGCACCTCCTTTGGGGAATGAGGATTCTTGGGGGCACCAGGGCAGTGACTTATCCTGTGGGGAGCAACATAGGAGGGGCTGTCACCCCACATGACACCACACAACTCCCCAGCAGCCCAAAGTTGGAGCCTGGATTTCACAGTCAGACCCAGGAAAATGGATCATTTGAGCTAGCAGACAGGCCAATGCCCCTGCAGAGAATTAAATGTGCAGCCACCTCCCCCCACAGCTGACACCCACTGGAAGGGAGGAGTAAGAGGACACAATTTATGTTAAGTCACTGGACACTGTTTTCTCTAATCCTCCATTACTTAACACAAGAAGAAAAGGGTGCAAATGAATGAAAACTTTGGCAACTTACAAAAGTAAAACCAAATGTTGAACCCGAGACTCTAATGAGAGAGATATAGAGACCACAAAGAGCCAGCTCCGATGCAATCACACGAGGGTCTTTATTCAGGCTCGAGTCTGGGCTCACGCCCGAAGCAGCAGCTTCAGGGACCAGAGCCCCGATTCACAATGGCAAGCAGTTTTTATGCACAATTACAGAGGGAGGGGAAAGAACTCCAAACTTGATTTTACATGATTGGGTAATTTCTCCTAATGGGTACGGGAATACCTGGTATTGGTGGGTGCTGCCCGTGATTGACAGAAACCCACGTAATGGGTCGAGTGAGATGTTAGATAAGTTAGGTCCATACAATCTCGGTTTATGAAGTAACCTGGGCCGGCAGACAAAGGGTTACATTAGCCCTTTTAGTTTACCGATCCAGCCCAAGGCTTACTTAGGAAAGCTTGTTTGCTTAACTTTTGCATAGTCATTATGGGACAACAAAAGCCAAACTTAACAAAGTTTTAAATTTGAATGCTGCAAACACATACAGTGAATGTGGGGTAGAAAATCATATAG
>NW_007085630.1:0-977 GCF_000164805.1 Carlito syrichta
CAAAGAAAAACCTCCAGGAAGGGAGTAATGCCTGTTTCAAGGCTGAAGTCATTTCTTTCATCCTCCCCCCATACAATTCCAGGGGCAGAGGGTGCTTCTTTACCCTTTCACAGTTGGAAGAGGATATGCTATGCTTCAGGTAATCATTTTTTTGGAGGATCTTTCAACGCACTTGCCCATTTCATGAATGGTGATTTGCAAGTGCACCTGCCACACTTCCCTGAGTACTCAGCAGTTTTTACCCAAAACGGCATGACTTCCATGCCCACCCTTCCCACTCACCTGATCTCAAGTGACTTTTTATTGTTTCTCTGGATAAAAAAGTCCTCAAAGGGAAATATTTTGCTGATGTGGAAGAGGCCAAACAAATGAACAAAAGGCAGAAACTCTAAAAGACTTCAAGGTGGACTAGTTCAAAAACTGTTCTGAGCAATGGAAAAAGCATCTCAGTAGGTGTATTGCATCAAAGAGTACTTCAAAGGTGAGACTGAAGTTTTAACATGTAAGATTAAATATGTAATAATTTTTTGTAAGTAAATTTCTATATTTAGAAGGAGGCTCCTCTCTTGTACCTCTGAAGTAGAACATTGTTAGTGTGTCTCTGGCCTTGTCAGCTGAAAGCAAACCACTCCTGGTGGACATTAGGATCAGGTGTGTAGAAAAATCATCCTCCAGATTAGATCAGAAGCTGCACATCAGTGCCAGGGAATGTGTTAATTTACTGCAGCCATGAAGCTTGCCATCTGGCACAGCAGCTACAATCAAAGTCACCTTGGTTAAGCTTATGCCAACCCACTGCCATTCTTCAAGATCTATCTGTCTTCTGCATAGACCAGACAGGAGAGTTGAATGGGGATGTGGTGGGAATCTTGCATGTTTCAAGTCCTTGATGGTAGCATAATGGACCTCACTTCACAGATGAGAGAACCAGTGTGGGCACCCTCCCAGCTGCTGACTGTGTCTGTTCCAACTAGGAA
>NW_007085631.1:0-759 GCF_000164805.1 Carlito syrichta
CATATACTGAATAGGTTCTCCTCACCCCAGTGGTGGGTGGTGGATGGTTTTTCGAAGATGAGTTTGTTGAGAAATTGAGGTTTTGCTTCTGGAATCTCAATTCTATTCCATTGGTCTATATGCCTGTTTCTGTACCAATACCAAGCTGTTTTGATGATTGTAGCTTTATAGTAAAGTTTAAAGTCTGGTAGTGTGATACCTCCTGCTATTTTTTTTTTTCTGAGGATTGTTCTGAGTATTCTTGGTCGTTTGTATATCCATATGAATTTCTCTATTGTTTTTTCTAGATCTGAGAAGAATGTTGCTGATAATTTGATGGGTACTGCATTAAATCTGTAGATTGTCTTAGGTAAGATGGACATCTTCACAAGGTTGATTCTTCCAATCTATGAGCATAGGATATTTTTCCACTTGTTTGTGTCATCGTTGATTTCTTTGAGCAGTGTTATGTTGTTTTCATTGTAGAGATGTTTCATGTCTCTGGTTAGGAAGATGCCAAGGTTTTCCTTTTTTTGCGTGGCTATTGTGAATAAAATTGTGCTTTTTATTTGGCTTTCTGTTTGTTTATTATTGGTGTAAAGAAATATGATTGTCTTTTGCACATTTATTTTAAACCCTGAGACTTTGTCAAGTTCTTTATCAGTGCAAGGAGGTTCTTGACAGATTTTTCTTGGGTTTTCCAAGGTACATAATCATGTAGTCTGTAAGAGAGATAACTTGACTTCCTCTTTTCCTATTTTGGATACCCCTGCTCACCTT
>NW_007085632.1:0-721 GCF_000164805.1 Carlito syrichta
GGCTCTGTGGAGTGAGAGAAGTTGCGTCCTCACATGCTGCACACCACACAGTTGAGACAATGCTGTTTGGTGAATGAGGCTCTTCCAGCAGGGGTGTGTGCCCCTGGTCCCTGCCTATCACAGATTTCTCTTCCACGTTTGGTGGCGTCTGGGAAGGGCAAACACTCCAATGCTGGGAAACCATCCACCCTCTTAACTGGGCCCTTTGTGGCCTCCTTTTCTTCTCGAGAGGATCTTATGTAGCTTTTCAAGCCAGGTGGCTATTCTGGACACAACTCTGTGCTCCAGGACATCTGACATTCAGGTGGGAACCAATCAGATTGTCACAGGGCCACCTTGATTCAATAATCTGCATGTTTTCTTACAGCAGCCCAAAGTTTCTTGCGATAGTTGAATCTAGTAAAATGGTTCTCAATTCTGGTACCCAAGCAGAATCATGGGGGCAGCCCATGCAATGCAGGGGTACAGATGCTCGAGTCCCCACCATTCCCACTTCATTGGCTGGGATGCAGCTTAGGCATGGGAAGGTTTAAGTGCTCTCTGTTAATGCTAATGAGGCTCCAGGGTTGAGAACCACTAGGAACACCCTCTCCTACAGTCTTACCTACTTTGGAAAAAGAATAAAATGCACAGTCCAATAATGTAGGGAAGCTTTACCAAACCCTCACCTCCACTTAGAATTAAAATCATAGCGATAGAAACATGAACCCGGCTGGGCATA
>NW_007085633.1:0-438 GCF_000164805.1 Carlito syrichta
TTATAGGGCATCCATTATGGATGAGGGCCAGTCACTGGGATTCCCACTGAAGAAGAGGGTCTGTCATTCGAGCTCCCATCATAGAAGTGGAAATACTGATGAACCCAACACAGAAACAGATCGGTCACTGGGACACCCATCACAGTGGAGAGACTGTCAATGTGAGGAGGTCAGTAACAGACACAGACATAACAGCTGAGAACCAGTCACTAGGGCCCCCATCACAATGGAAGCCAGTCGCTGGAGAACCTATCATTGATGAGGGCCAGTCACTGAGGCATCCATTATGATGGAGGCCTATTAAGTGGGGCACCCTTCTCAGAAACTTCCTAGTGTAACCATTATAGAGAAGAGCAAGTTACTGAATACCAGTCACAGAAGCACCCTTAATAATTAAGGGATAGTCACTAGACCACCAATATGGAGGACACCCTGTTA
>NW_007085634.1:0-749 GCF_000164805.1 Carlito syrichta
GGTCAGCATACATCCTCATGGCCCAGACCCAAGTCACAGCCACCACAGCTTCTGGGGCCCTGGAAACGTACCCTGATCAACTGACACTATATTTAAAATTGGATTTCATCATACGTACACTTAAGTTTAATAGTCACACATGGTGAGTAGCTGTAACATTGGATGACATATTTTCAGAACATTGAATAAGCAGTTGAAGCAAATGCAAAAAAGAAAAAAAACATTTTCTGAACACTTTAATATCTAAACCTGAATTGTGCCCCACATCTTTAAAATAAAAAAAATTAGAAAACAAAAATGGCATTTTCTCTGTGGTTAAAGAAACATTAGCCGGGCTTGGTGGCTCAGCCTGTAATCCCATACCTTTGGGAGGCTGAGGTGAGTGGATTGCCTGAGACCACGGGTTTGAGACCCGCCTGGGCAGGGGAGACCTCATCTCTACAATAAATCAAAAAATCAGCCGGGTGTGGTAGCGCATGCCTGTAATTCCGGCTACTGGGAAGGCTGAGGCGGAAGGATCGCCAGAGCCCAGCAGGTCAAGGCTGCGGTGGCCTGGAGCGGCCACTGCACTCCAGTCTAGGTGACAGAGTGAGACTCCAACTCAAAAAATAAATAATAAAGAAACACTAATGAAACTTGTGACTTTTTAAACTTTTATCAAATATATGGTTGCAAATTATTTTTGCTTTGTTTTCCACTAAATTATTCAATGTTGGTGAGCACATGGAGAAAAGGAATTTTCATAACCA
>NW_007085635.1:0-1207 GCF_000164805.1 Carlito syrichta
TAAAGAGTATTGAGGCAAAATTACAGTGTTGTGTACAGCAAAAAGAAAACACGATGCAAACAAATTTAAAAGAGAAGAAAAAATCTGGTGAAATTACTTGCAACATGTGTGTCAAAGAATTTCTGACCAGATTATAGAGAGAACTCTGCATATTGATTTTTTTAAAAAGAAGACATACCAAATAGAAAAATGAGGAACATAAATACAGTGTGGAAAGGAGGAAAGACTTAGGTTGGTGACCACCTAAAAATGTTTAGAAGAGAAATGGAAATCAAAGCAATGAGATACTGTTTCTTGTAGAAATTTAGGTGGTGATGATGGAAGGCAATGGGAACTTAGGCACTGCTGGTGATGGTGTAAATTATAGCCACTTTGGATAGCAATTTGGATGTTTTTAACAAAATTTAAAATGTGTTTAAGTTATCACCCAGAAAGTTCACTTCTAAGTAATTATTCTAACATGGAGGTTGGGAAACTTTTTCTGTAAAGGCCAGATAGTACATATTTTAGCCTTTGTAGGTCATGTAGTCTCAGTTGTAACTCTTGTAGTGCAACACTGCATTTTGAATTTTATATAATTTTCACTTAAAAATGTTATTCTTCTTTTGGCTTAAGATTTTTCAACCTTTTAAAACATAAAAGCCATTCTTAGGCCACTGGACATACAGAAGCCGGTGACAGGAGATATTTAGCCTCATATATTTGAATGAAAAAAACTAGTTGTTGAATTATGCATAGGGTATAATTAATGAAATGCCTTATGGATATAAATTTTCATATGTGTATAGTTATGTATGTAAAAGCAAAATAAAATGACTAGAACAATGCACATTAACTCCTGATAGGTTTACAGGATAAGTGCTCAATAATTTTGACAGTTTTTTCTCTGACACCCTCTCTCCCCACACTACTATTTTAGAATTATTGCCTTTGACTGCACAAAGATATTTCCTTATGCATTGAAGTTAGCTGATTGTGTGAACATTTGGAAAGCCTGTCTACAACTTCTACTAGACAGGAGGTTATTTCTGAAGTCTCTCAAATGTGAAATAGAATTTGATTTTCTGGAATTTTATTGCATCAGTTTTACTGAGTTATTTGGCTGTATTTTTTTAATTGGTATGCTCACATTTGACTACATTGCATGCTGACAGTAAATAAGATGCATGTCAACATTTCAGCCATACATTAGCATAACCTTAGTTCT
>NW_007085636.1:0-1050 GCF_000164805.1 Carlito syrichta
TCACATTGTTAAGATGTCCATTCTACCTAAGGCAATTTACAAATTTAAATCAGTACTCATCAACTTATCAGCAGCATTCTTCTCAGACCTGGAAACAATAAAGGAATTCATATGGCAACATAAACTATTACGAATAGCCAAAAGAACACTTAAAATCAAAACAACAGTAACAACAACTACAACAACAAAAACAAAGCAGGAGCTATCAAACTCCCAGATTTTAAATTTTATTATAAAGCAACGATAATCAAAACAGCCTGATATTGGTACAAGAACAGGCATATAGACCAATGGAACAGATTTGAGATTCCAGAAGCAAAACCTCAATTTCTCAACCTACTCATATTTGACAAAGCCTCCACCACCAACGACTAGGGAGATGAGAACCTATTCAGTAAGTAGTGCTGGGAAAGCTGGCTGACAACATGCAGAAGACTAAAACAAGACCCCTACCTATCCCCATACACAAAAATAAACTCTAAATGGATCAGAGACATAAATGTCAAACCTCAAACTATATGAACTTAGAAAATGCAGGAGACACCCTTATGGAACTGACAACCTATTCCTGATCAAAGCCCGAAGTGCCCAGGCCATAAGAGATAAGATAGACAAGTGGGACCTCGTTAAACTGACAAGCTTCTGCAAAGTCAAAGAAACCAACAAGAGAGTAAGGAGACAGCACACAAACTGGGAAAAAATATTTGCCAACCTTATGTCTGGCAAAGGCCTAGCATCTAGGATCTACAAGGAACTCAAATGTGCTGAAAGAAACAGACTCATTTCAAAGCGGGCAAAAGATATGAATAGACAGTTCACAAAAGATGTATGAGTAGTCAACAGATAAATGAAAGAATGCCTAGCCTCACTAGTTATAAAGAAATGCAACTTAAAACTAAATTGAAATACCACCTAACAACAGTCAGATGACCATATCTCAAAAAATAACAGTTGCTGGAGAAGATGTGGTAAAAGGGAACACTTATACACTGTTGGTGGGGAGTGTAAACTACCAGAAATTCTGTGAAAACATTGTGATGATTACCAAAA
>NW_007085637.1:0-1138 GCF_000164805.1 Carlito syrichta
CAATTTCTTCTTGTTCCCACCTAGGTAGGTTGTGTGATGTCAGAAAGTCTTCCATTTCCTTCTGGTTTTCAAGTTTGTTTCCATACAAGTGTACGTAGTAGTCTCTAATGATTTTTTGTATTTCTTCAGGGTCAGATGTGACTTCATCTTTTGTGTTTCTGATTATGCTTATTTGGTTTTTTCTCGTTTTTTCTTGGTCAGTCTTGCTAGAGGACCATCAATCTTGTTTACCCTTTCGAAGAACCAGCTTTTCGTTTCATTGATTTTTTGTATTATCTTTTTGTCTTCTATGTCCTGGATTTGGGCTTTTATTTTGGTGATCTGGATTCTTCTGCTGAAATTAGGGTTTTTGTGGTCTTGCTTTTTCAGCTTCTTTAGGTGGCTTGTTAGGTTGTCAATTTCTGTTCCTTCCATTTTCCTCATGTGTGTTTGTAGGGATATAAATTCCCCTCTTATTACAGCTTTTAAGGCATCCCAGAGATTTTGGTAAGATGTTTCTTTATTTTCATTTGTTTCCAGGTATCTTTTGATCTCTATTTTGATGTCATCATTGACCCAGGAGTTATTTAGCATCATGCTGTTTAGTGTCCATGTCTTTGTGGGTTTTGGGGGGACTTTGTTGGTGTCAATGTTTATTTTTATTCCACTGTGGTCCAGAAAGGTGCATGGCAGAATTTCAGTCCTTTTAAATTTGCTTATACTTGATTTGTGTCCAATTATGTGGTCGATCTTAGAATATGTTCCATGTGGTGATGAGTAGAATGTATATTCTGTGGTCTTTGGATGGTGTGTTCTATAGGTATCAATTAAGTCCATTTGGTCCAGAGTCTCATTGAGGTTCCGGATCTCCTTGCTGATTTTTTGTCCTGATGATCTGTCTAAGGTTGTGAGTGGTGTATTAAAGTCCCCAGTTATTATGGTGTTAGAGTCAATGTCTTTCTTTAGTTTTCCTAGAAGTTGCTTTATGAATGTTGGTGCGCCTATGTTGGGTGCATATATGTTTAGGATAGATATTTCTTGTTGATGGAGTGAACCTTTTATCATTATGTAGTGGCCCTCTGTATCTTTTTTAATTTTTGATAGCTTAAATGGTATTTTGTCTGAAATTAGGATCGCGACTCCTCCTTTCTTTTGTGTT
>NW_007085638.1:0-713 GCF_000164805.1 Carlito syrichta
CTGGGACCCCACTATCACCAATAGTGGATTTGGGAAACAATAAGAGTTGTCTGATATTACTCCAGTCCACCCACATAGTAGGTACTTTGGTGCTACAGTGCTCATGAAATTTGTGGCCACAAGTCTGACATTGAAATACGTTGAGCAGGAATTTCTGACAAATGCCACAGAAGACAAGCTTCAGGAATGTCTTTTGAGCAAAATTGTGTGTTGTGAGGGGAATATGATCCAGGAAATCTACTTGAAGTTCTTCTCCAGTCAAAGAAGCAGCATCGGTATTCCAATCTAGAAGTGCATTTTTATCTTTGTGTTCGTAAGGAAGTCTGAACACCGCACAGCACTCTGGTTGTAAGTCTCTCACCTTGAGTGCTTTCATAAGGCAGTCATGCAAACTCATTCCATTTCTCACATTAACCACTGTTCTTTGCTTGTTTAGCAAGAAAACACGGATAGTGTTGTTTGTCTTAGAAGAATCTGTGAGTTTGCCCTCATCTGACGCCCAGTGCTGATAGTCAAATTGCTGAACTATTATAGGGGAATTGCAGCTGGAGCCACAAAACACCGCATCTTTGAATCCAAATCACTGCTGATCGTCTTCCAAACCCCCTGTATGTGCTCCACTGATGCAGCTTAAACAATACTTAAATCTGAGGGAGCCTGGCCACCCCAGGGCCCTGTCATCTGGTAGCAGCGTCTCTTCGCTCCTTCTCCCC
>NW_007085639.1:0-793 GCF_000164805.1 Carlito syrichta
CCAAAAGAAACAAAGTGGGAGGTGTCACACTTCCAGACTTTAAATTTTACTATAGGTCTACAATATTCAAAACAGCCTGGTATTGGTACAAGCACAGGCATATAGTCTAATGGAACAGGTTATAGATCCTGGAAGCAAAACCTGAATTTCTCAACTAAGTCATCTTTGACAAAGTCTCCCTAACAGCCACTGGGGAGAGAAGAACTTATTTGGTAAATGGTGCTGGGAAAACTGGCAGACCACATACAGAAGACTGAAACAGAACCCCTACCTATCACCATACACAAACATCAACTCTGAATGAATCAAAGACCTAAACGTAAAACCTCAAATTGTAGTAATCTTATTAAACACTGAAGACATCCTGTGTCCCTCTGCCTAAATTTCTCTAAATACCTCTGTCCTTCTATTAGGTGATTGTTTCTTTCTTTCTTTATTATTATTATTATTATTATTATTGTGTTGGAGTCTCACACACCGCAGCCTCGATCTGCTGGGCTCCGGCGATCCTTCCACCTCAGCCTTCCAAGTAGCAGGAACTACATGTGTGCGCTACCACACCCGGCTCATTTTGATTTATTGTAGAGATGAAGTCTCACCAAGTTGACCAGGCGGGTCTTGAAACCGCAGGCTCAGGCAATCCACTCACCTCAGCCTCCCAAAGGCGTGGGATTAGAGGCTGAGTCACCGAGCCCAGAGGTGATTGTTTCTTTCAGATGTGATACAAGTTGGACAGTTTTTTAGAAACACAAGTTGGTATTGCTTATATCATTTTTCTGCTGTTGCTCTCTTC
>NW_007085640.1:0-706 GCF_000164805.1 Carlito syrichta
GCTCACTGATGACATTTTGGAGATAGAGATGAGGCTGCGTGATGTTAGACAGTCGCGTCTCCAAGTCCTGGGCTCCAGCCATCTTCCGTCCTCAGTCTGCCAAAGTGCTGGACGAGAGGGGGGAGATTCCAGGCCTGGCCTACCCTTAGCAGGAGTCGTCCTGGTGCGCGACGAAGTGTGCTTTGATTGCTGGGATACGCTTCCCAGCTGTCCATAGCCAACGATTTCGCTTGCTTTTCTTATGGAGCTATGAGTCTCCTTTACTTCTCACCACGAATATTCACCCCTCAACCTTGCGGAAAGCACCCTTGGATTTGTTCTTGCCACATACTCTCCTTGAACAGTAGCCAACCCTTTTAGTGGTAATTTCAGAGGGCTGTGATCATACGAGGGGCCTCTAATGCGAGGAAAACCTCCTCTAAACCCATGCTGTGGAGCCAAAGGTAAGGACAGAGACCCACTTCTCTTGGAGTGACACCCATGCTTCAGGATGGGTGCTGAGTGAGGTCATGTTTCCAAGTCCTCACAGGTGGCCGCCACCAGCATGCAACCTCTGCTCTACAAGAAAAGCAGCTTGCAGACAATTTGACCCCATTTTCCCAGCCTGCCAGGCCCGGGACAGAGCTCCATCCTGTGAGTGGGCAACAGGTGGAGGAAGGAAGCCCCAGCCTCTCGGACTCACTTGCCAGGAACTGAACCTCCAGGA
>NW_007085641.1:0-677 GCF_000164805.1 Carlito syrichta
ATTCAGCTGTTTTGATGATTGTAGCTTTATAGTAAAGTTTGAAGTCTGGTATTGTGATACCACCTGCTTTGTTTTTTTTACTGAGGATTGTTCTGGCTATTCTTGGACGTTTGTGTTTCCATATGAATTCCTGTGTTGTTTTTTTCTAGGTCTGAGAATAATGTTGTTGGTAATTTAATGGGTATTGCATTAAATTTGTAGATTGCCTTAGGTAAGATGGACATCTTCACAATGTTGATTCTTCCGATCCATGAGCATGGGATATTTTTCCACTTGTTCGTGTCAGCTTTGATTTCTTTGAGCAGTGTTTTGTAATTTTCATTATAAAGGTCTTTCACGTCTCTGGTTAGGAAGATGCCAAGGTATTTCATTTTTTTTGTGGCTATTGTGAATGGAATTGTGTTTTTTATTTGGGTTTCTGTTTGTTTATTATTGGTGTAGAGAAATGCGATTGTCTTTTGTACATTTATTTTGTATCCTGAGACTTTTCCAAAGGCCTTTATCAATGTAAGGAGGCCTTTGACAGATTCTCTTGGGTTTTCGAGGTACACCATCATATCATCTGCATAGAGAGATAACTTGACTGCCTCTTTTCCTATTTGAATACCTCTGATTGCCTCCTCTTCTCTGATTGCTCTAGCCAGGACTTCCAATACTATGTTGAACAGGAGGGGAGA
>NW_007085642.1:0-713 GCF_000164805.1 Carlito syrichta
TCTCCCTTGTTTTACAAATAAAATATCATTGCTTTACACTTACACTTCAAGCAGCAAACCACTTACTCCAAGATTCCTAAGGGAGATATATGCTTAAAAGAGGACAAGTTAGAGCTCTTTGTGCAACAGAGAATTTGGTCCCTAATCTCTAAACACAAATTAAGACAGAATTAAATAGGAAAGTTAGTGAATAAAACTGAGACATATTTAGGTTGCGGATATAGATAGCCTCAAGCTTAAGTCAACCCTAAGACTGCTCATTTATTCCTAGGTTCCAAATCTGAGTTTTGAGAACTTTGTGATTCAAGTAGATCTGATCTATCCCATAAATAAAATCTGAAAGAGACAGAAGAGCAAGAAAAAAGAATCATCCAATGCAACTAATATTTTCCAGTTCTTATCAAACTGAAGCAAAAATCTCTGAGCCAAGATCTCTTAAGGGAAAGAAAAGACAGAGAAAGAGAAGGATTGGTCACTTGGGTGTAATCTTATTATAATAGGAGTTTCTAAATTTTAAGTGCACTCTAATGAAGCCTATAAACCTTTTCTTAGAATTGTCTTTTTAAGTGCACAAAATAAAACATATAGGCTTGAAAGAGAAAAGCAGTTATATTTTAAAGGCAGTTGCTGTAGTATACAAAAACTATAATTGAAAAAAGCACATTTTTTGATGTAAGAATATATGTGCATCTTAATTAATGCATTATATTAGA
>NW_007085643.1:0-1248 GCF_000164805.1 Carlito syrichta
CTTCTTTCCTACTTATTTTCTTGGAAAAGGAGGTTCTTTTCAACAAAGGTTGGGGAATACATTGGACATACAGTCCTGGAAATCAAATTCCTTTATTTTTCCAAGGACTTCACTACGTTGTGCAAAAACATGAACAACAGGGATCACACCTGGGTATGAGAAAAAAGCCTATGCACATCTTCACAATGACCTCTCTGAGGGTAGACAAGCACTAATTGAAGGTTCTAGACAGAGCTTCATGATCCCATCATGGCCCCATACAACTTAGACATACAAGAATGCTAACTTGTGATTATTTACTAGAAGAATCATAATTATGAAGAATTAATGGGACCACCCTAAAACCCTAAAATTGAAAAGGCTTCCAAAGTCTATCTGAATTAGCTCTGTGACACCTTTTATTCAATGACCACATTCCAACCAATTTGCAAGTGAAGGCTTGGCTCACCAAGGTCCATCACTATGTGACACCCAGCCCAGCCCTTCAAACCCATAGGCCACTTTCCTACTCTTCTCTTTGCAGTTCCCAGGCTATTTCCCCACTTGCCCAAATTCTGTTCAGTTCTTTACCTGTAGTTGCAAAGTTCTTTAAAGAACACAGACATATGAATCACACTAGAAAGAGGGAATGGCAAATAGCATGTCAACAGAAAAAGAAGGAAAATCGTCCTCACAGAGGACACTGGAGAGTTAGACTGAAAACTGAACAAAGGGATAAACAAAATTAGAGGCCGCACTGTATAGGGAAGAGGAGAAAAGTGTACAAATATTGAAAAAAAGGCAATAAGGAAACTGCAAAATAGAGTTGTAAGGGGAAAGGACAAGACCACAGGGGAAGGGGGAAGAAATAGGCATGAAAACAAAAGGCTTACAGAATTTGTAAAATAGGAAGAACTGTAGGGAGCACAGTGCATAATTATAAATTACTGGATGGGGATGCTATGGTCACATGGACTATACAAAGAGAGGAGGCATGACCTCCAACAAAGGGCAATGGATCTCTTATAAATAGTATGAGCAGAAGGTCAACAGACACACAGTAGGCAAGCAAGGAAGCGGGGAACTGGAGGGAGGGGCACAGGTGGGAAAGAGGGGGGAGAGAGGAGGGAGGCCAGAAAGGAGGAAAATTGAACTGAACTGGGAATTTCTAAAGGGAAACTGATTAACTCTAGAAAGAACCAAAGAGGAAACTCCAGTGTACAGGGAAATGTTTAAACAGAAATTTGGGTGCACTTGAGAGTGGGGTTA
>NW_007085644.1:0-727 GCF_000164805.1 Carlito syrichta
CCAAACATACCCAGGCCTTTGCATTTCTGCTCTTAGGATAAAAACAAAAATCCCCACAGGTCTCCGTGGTCTTTCACCTCATTGCTGTCATCCAGCCACACCCAACTCTGCTGAGGGATACACAGTTACCCTGTTCCCTCCTACCTCAGGGCCTTTGTCTGTGCTATTTCCTGATTGGAAGGCTCATTTCCTACATTTGTGCTTGGTGGGTGCTTTCTTTTATTTTCTTTTTTTGAATAGGAGTCTCACTCCGTTGCCCAGGCTGAATGCAGTGGCACACTCCTGGCCACCCCAGTGTCAAACCACTGGGCTCTGGTGATTCTTCCACCTCAGCCTTCCAAGTAGATAGAACTACAGACCCAGCAAATTTCTGATTTATTGTAGAGATGAGGTCTCATCAAGTTGCCCAGGCTGATTTGGAACCTGTGGCCTCATACAATCCACTCGCCTCGGCCTCCCAAATGCAGGGATTTCAGGCTCAGCCACCAAGCCCAGCCTGTGTTTTCTTACTCTTCAGCTATTCCTGTTGTCATCTCCCACTGCATTCTGCTTTTGCTCCATAGCATGATGGATTGATTTTCTAGCTTTATTGATGTATAATTGACAAATAAAAATAGTATATATTTAAGTACAAAGTGTGATGTTTTAATATATGTGTATACTATGAAATAATCACTGCCATCAAGCTAATTAACATCACTCACCTCACATAGTTCTAGCTTCTTGA
>NW_007085645.1:0-1057 GCF_000164805.1 Carlito syrichta
CTTTTCTTATGTAGTTCCACCATCAATTTACATTTGCCTAATTGGGACAATATCTTTTCTTTTCCTTAATAACAGAAACAGGTCTTTCTGTGAAGTAACTGAGTACACATGGTTTTTTAACCAGCTGGTTCCAAAACTTCTTATTAAGCACTACTTCAAAGAAAAAAACAAATTATGTTTTGGTCTGATTGCTTATATAGGCATTTCCAAATAGGAAAAAAATCCTTACAATGAAAATACTTTGGAAATATATTAATTACTTTAGACATAAAGAGTATCCTTGAAAATAAATGCTGATATGAATGTGATTCAAATATAATATATTTAAAATGGAAAGGAAAAATATAATACACCTGGATAGAATTATGCAAATGGCATGGGTAAAATTTTCCCCTAGGGATAATTTCAGCATGTTCTCTAATCCATTTTTTCATAAAAGAAAAAGTTGAGATAATCTTTTTATATTTCCTTAAACTGATGCAGAGTTTATTCTTAGACTAACAAATTAATAAAGCAAGTATTTTTAAAGAATTAGCATATGTTGCTCTTTATGATTATGAACGGCCTCTGCTTAGTTTTGGTAATCAAGCATGTTTATTACTAGAGTCATTTGACAGTGCTCTCAAATAAGTCACCTTAGTATAATTGCTTTCATTCTTAGACATATGTCTTTTCATTAGATGTAAGTGTTCATTTCTTAGGCATGAATATTTATTTTAATCAGGCAGAGTGAAAAAATATCAACAACATGAGATTAGTGTCAATAGACAAGTGGTGTTCTTAAAACAGATTTAGCAATATATCTTGAATACACTGTCATGTGTTTAAGCTTCAGTTTCTCATCGGTGCAGTTGAGGGAAAGAAATATGTTTAACTGTTGTTTGGAGGATCAAATGAGATAATGTATTTGAAAAAACACAGAGTACTAGTTACATACCATTATTATTATATTCAGGAAGTAACTTAGGTAAATAATCCAGCAGGAGTGACCATTTTGTTTTCAGATACTCAAGACAAATAGACATAATTTAATGTGTGGGTCACAGCCTCATTTCTT
>NW_007085646.1:0-662 GCF_000164805.1 Carlito syrichta
TTCACAAAGGAGACATCCGAGCAGCCAACAAACACATGAAGAAATGTTCAACCTCACTAATCATCAGGGAGATGCAAATCAAAACCACACTGAGATACCAGCTAACCCCAGTCAGAATGGCAATTATGAACAACTCAAAAAATAACAGCTGCTGGAGAGGGTGTGGTGAAAAGGGAACACTTCTACACTGTTGGTGGGAGTGTAAACTAGTGCAACCTCTGTGGAAAGCAGTGTGGCAATTCTTAAAAGCTCTAAATACCAACCTCCCATATGACCCCGTGATCCCCCTACTGGGAATATATCCTGAAGAACACAAATCACTCTATAAAAAAGATAACTGCGCACGCAAGTTTATTGCAGCATTGTTCACAAGAATCTGGGAACAGCAAGAACCTGGGAACAGCCATACTGCCCATCAAAAGAGGACTGGATTAAAAAAATGTGGTACATATACACGATGGAATACTACGCAGCCATAAAAAAGAACAAAATCATGAATTTCACAGCAACCTGGATGGAACTAGAGTCTATAATACCGAGTGACTTCTCACAGAAACAAAGATCTGAGTATCACGTGTTCTCACTCATATAATGGACCTTAAACATCCAATGCAACACTATACAAAAATGACTGACCATACTGGGAAACTATGGTGGGGGGA
>NW_007085647.1:0-1255 GCF_000164805.1 Carlito syrichta
CCCAGGGTCTGCTTCTGAATCATCTTCTCTAAGTCCAGAGGGGAACTTTGGTCCTCAAGGCTTTCCTGTCATTTAAGTTACATCACCAGCCTCTTAGTCTGAGACTTGCACCCTGGTTCTTCAACTAGCTTTCACCACCAGATTTTCTTTCCCAAGAGACATAATAATAGCATTGCAGAAAGTGGTTTTGTGTATCAGATAGACTGGAATTAGAATCTACTACTTAGTAGCTGTGCTTGAGAAAATAATTTTCCTTCAAAAATTTCAATTTTCTTTGTAAAGTGGGCATGACCATGGCTAACACATTGGGATTCTGTGAGCTAATGTATATAGAGTACCATGTGTGTTGCCAAAACATAATAGAAATGTCATAAATTGTTTATATTATTTTCTCTTTTTCCCACATTCTAAAATTGAGCTAGATCCAATTTTAAATCCTCATATCTTCCTTTGTCAGTATTCTGTGCTGTGCAAGACTAATGATTTTCTGTGTATTTTTTACACATGCCCTCCATGAAAGAGCTTCCTTTTAATTTCCAGTAAATTGAAACTTAAGTTTTCTACGTGTCTATGAATGACTAAAAAAATTTTCTAGTGAAAAAAATAAAGATCATCACCGAAAGTGGGTTAGAGAAATATAAAACATATCTACATATTTTAGAAAATGTGTAAATCATTTACAGTTACATTAGACATATTTTATTTTATGTAGAATATGATATAAATGTCTAAATGGACTTTTGTTATATTTCATTGTTTCATCTGTTTTAACAGGTTATGAAGTATACACTTCACAATAGAGTATAATTTATCAGGATAGAAACCATTTTAAAAGGAAAAAATTTACTGAAGCTGTAGATAATCCAGCCAAAGGAAATCATGTCTAGGTTTGTTTTGGACTACTTAATACAGTACATGTGACTATTCCCAAAGTAAAATCATAGACTACTTTATATTTAATTTATTTCATCCAGAAAAATTATTTGAATGCCAGATACTGCAAAAAATTCCATAATTGCATCTAAGGTATGGTTGCTGATCTCACAGAACTAACCGTCTAATGAGAAATAAAACAAATATGGAAATTAATTACAATATAAAATTGAATAAGATGAGCAAAACTGTAAAAACAGAAGTGCTTACCCTAAACTTTAAGACAAACTAAGCAGTGGCTGTTTATTCACATATTTTCTCTAAATACTTAAGTGTTTATTTATATCATTTATTCTTACAATGCTGGGGGTTACACTTTGTA
>NW_007085648.1:0-1191 GCF_000164805.1 Carlito syrichta
CTCAAGTCTGGAAGTCTTGGTTTTCTCTCTTTCTGGCATAGCTGAGGTAATTGTATCCAAGTTTTCCAGAGGGAATCCTGTAAAGCCATATCTAGCGAATAAAAATAATCCAAACAATAGGGATCACATGGGTTGAAGAGGTCGCCTCATGGCGATTGTGCAGTTTTGAGCATAAGCAAAAATTAAGTTGAAATCATTTTTGGCATCTGAAGTGGTGTTTGGTTTTACTTTTGTAAGTTGCCAAAGTTTTCATTCATTTGCACTCTTTTCTTCTTGTGCTAAGTAATGGAGGATTAGAGAAAACAGTGTCCAGTGGCTTAACATAAATTGTGTCCTCTTACTCCTCCCTTCCAGTGGGTGTCAGCTGTGGGGGGAAGTGGCTGCACATTTAATTCTCTGCAGGGGCATTGACCTGTCTGCTAGCTCAAATGATCCATTTTCCTAGGTCTGACTGTGAAATCCTGGCTCCAACTTTGGGCTGCTGGGGAGTTGTGTGGGGTCATGTGGGGTCCTGGGGAAGATAGCCCCCTCTTATGTTGCTCCCCACAGGATAACTCACTGCCCTGGTGACCCCAAGAAACCTCATTCCCCAAAGGAGGTGCAGGAATCAATCCCCACCAACCATGCAGGAGCAGAGAGACAGAGAGAGCCTGATGGGTTTTGTTTTAACTTTTCTTGTAGTTTTGAAGGAAAGCCTACTTCTCTGAGAGAGGCCCTGCCACCTTTCGATCTCACACTATGGAAAAAGATCAGTCACATTTTGTCCTGGCTGCGAGAATGAGAGATTTACAAGGTGTCCCTTCAGAAAGAATTCCCAGTAGAGTCCACGCTGAAACGTCTTCTTCTCCAGTACAACCAAAATGATTAGAAAAGTGCAAAGTACATTTTGCAGTGATTAGGCAAAAATAAAATCTAGTCACAGAAAACTTTTATCTGTGACCTTCTCCACCAAGCTAAATAGTCAAAGAAATCTGCTCATTTACAACTTTCTCAGAGTCTGAATTTCCTTTGCTGATCTAGCACACTGACCAGTTTCTACATGGAGGGTGGTCACTTTTTACAGTCATTTTGAATACAGATGTGTGCTATTTGGGAACTCTGCATGTGCAGATAAAATTGTGAATTTCTGTCTGGAGAATTTATGGTAGTAACGAGGTCTAATGACGTTGTTAGAAAGAAAAAAATGTTATT
>NW_007085649.1:0-943 GCF_000164805.1 Carlito syrichta
ACTTATCTTTACACAGAAACAACTTTTCCACTCATATTTTTAGAGTGTCTACTTAATTAATTTGCCTATTTGCAATCCAGGCACAATTGACATAAAAACAACTGGCTAGACAGGGCACGGTGGCTCAAGCCCGTAATTCCAGCACTTTGGGAGGCCGAGGCGAGAGGATTGCCTGAGCCCAGGGGTTCAAGACCAGCATAGGCACCTTGGTGAGACCTTGTCTCTACAATAAATCCAGAAAAATTATTGTTCATAATAAAAAATATTGATATAAGTTGGAGGACAAGCCAATGTGGCAGGTGTACAGTTCACGGCTGGGCAGGAAGGCGGGTTGCTGGTGCAGCACCCACAGAGGGCTGGTGCGGGTCTGTAGGGCCAGTGGGCGGAGGCGGTGAGGTCTTGGGTGTGCCTGAGGGGCTCCTGGTGGTCTCCATCAGAGACCAGATCTTGGGCTTGCTGTGGGACACTCCCTGCAGGCCGCCCGCCACAAAGTTGGGGCTCAGCAGGCGCATGCTGCCGAGCTCCAGGCCCTCCTTGGCAGAGTCCAGGGGCTAGTCTTGGGGCTTGAGCTCCTCAGCTGTCGCCAGCTGCGAGGCTGAGTCCTGAGTCTGCAATGTTCGCACAGCTCGGTCTTGTCCTCATTGTCTTCGTTGCTCTGGTCGCCATCGTGTGGATGTCGATGCTCTCCAAATCAATCTCATTGTCATTCTCGGCCTTCTCTGGGTCGCCATTCGTGTCACTGCTAAAAAAGGCACAGTCCTCCTGGTCCTTGCTGCTCACATCCCATGTCAACTTGTTCTCCTTCTTGAGGCGCAAGCGTGCATTGGGGAACCAGGTGGAGACCTGCGTGAGGGTCATCTTGCTAATGATGCCTAGCATGATCTTTTCATCCTTGGTGGAGTAGGGGTTCTTGCAGTGTTCGTTCAGTGAGGCCTTGAGTATG
>NW_007085650.1:0-445 GCF_000164805.1 Carlito syrichta
AATAAAAAGATTCATTTGTCCATTTTATGGAGTAGTTAAGAACACTTTGTTGCTAACAGATCTGGGCAATGCCTTGAGGTTATTTCCATTTTGTTGTTATTATAGTTACTATAGATTACTTAAGAAATCCAAAAGAAATATACATTGTAAGGGCACAATAAATTCAGGATATGATGTGATTCTCTACATCATAATTTATTTCATCTTAATGAGAAGTCAGGAGTTGAGTGACATGAATGAATATGAATCATGGAACTACTGGAATTTAAATCAACAGTATCTTGGTGTTTGGTTATTACAAACATATTAATATATTAAAATTAATTGCAAAAGAAAGAATATATTTCTTCCATACATATACGTTAGCAAAGAGTTCAATGGACCTCCAAACTTATAAGAAATAATGAGAAATCTGTGCTTTAAGAAAAATTGTATATATCTCTCA
>NW_007085651.1:0-989 GCF_000164805.1 Carlito syrichta
CTATTTATAAGAAAAATGAATATGTGAATTGTGTACATGTGAAGGCAAAAATTGCATGCAGAATTATTATTTATGGAACTTAAAAACATAATGTAGATGTAGGTTCCAGATGAGTGCATATAATTCCATGTTTCCTTTATGTACTTTAGTAATGCACTACCAACCGGACTCAGTGGCTCAGCCTGTAATCTCACGCCTTTGGGAGGCTGAGGTGAGTGGATTGTCTGAGCCCGCGGGTTCGAAACCCGCCTGGGCAGCGAGACCTCATCTCTACAATAAATCAAAAAATAGACCAGGTGTGGTAGCGCATGCCTGTAATTCCGGCTACTCGGAAAGCTGAGGCAGAAGGATCGCTGGAGCCCAGGAGGTCAAGGCTGCGGTAGCCAGGAGCGGCCACTGCACTCCAGTCTGGGTGACAGAGTGAGACTCCAACTCAAAATAATAATAATAATAATAGTGCACTACCTACATGTGGTATCTATGGAGAACAAAAATTTAATTGAAATAGATTAATTATAAGCCTCAAATGTAACAAAATAATAAACATTGGGAGGAAACAAGGTGAATATTTTAAAGGAGTCTCCTATTACTTGTACTAAGTGGTGACAATTAAACCCGAGACTCTAATCAGAGAGAGAGAGACCACAAAGAGCCAGCTCCGAAGCAAACACACGAGGATCTTTATTCAGGCTCGAGTCTGGGCTCACACATGAAGCCCGTAGAGGCTTCATGAACCAGAGCCCCGATTCACAATGGCAAGCAGTTTTTATGCACAATTACAGAGGGAGGGGAAAGAACTTTAAACTTGATTTTACATGATTGGGTGATTTCTCCTAATGGGTACGGGCACACTTGGTATTGGTTGGTGCCTTTCGTGGGTTGCCCGTGATTGACAGAAAAACCACTTAACGGGAAGAGTGCAATGATAGATAAAGTTAGATCCATACAGACACTGCGTATATAGTAAACCTGAGCGGACAGGTAAAGGG
>NW_007085652.1:0-997 GCF_000164805.1 Carlito syrichta
AATTATGTATCTATTTCATATAAAATTGACTTCTAGACCTTAACTATTCTCTTCTGTTTACATGCATGGCCATAACCTATGTTGTTACATAAGTCACTGTTTCTTCCTCATTAAACATGATTCCTCCCACTGACGTGGACCACCTTTGAAGTACCAACTACTATTCTGAGCTGAGGCTGAAGCTCTGAACAATACAAAATACCTCACACAATTTATTTTCTAAGAGGAGAGAAACAACTATGCCTTCCATATGCCAGTTTCTGTACTCAAGACTACTGCTTTCTGACTCTCTCTTTGATGATACTGACAAAAATGTTGGAGGTCATTTGTAGAAATTATGGATTAATGTTATAAGAAAGTTATATTCACAGATTTGCATATTTGTCTGTGAATGGTGGACAAATTAAGTTGTATGTTTGTGTATATGTATGTGCCACACAGACTTATTAGTTAGGTAACCTGGTTCAAGTTACAACTCTGGGCCTCAATTTCTCATCTAAAACTGGGAGTTATCATAGTACCAGTCTCCCTTGTGGGGATTAAATGCTTGTAAATAAATTAGCTTAGTGCCTGGCACAAACTAAGAGCTCAACAAATGATAGCTACTATGTTATTATTATTATTATTAATACACAAATAATATTATTATTATTATTATTATTATTTTTTAGTTGGAGTCTCACTCTGTCACACAGACTGGAGTGCAGTGGCCGCTCCTGGCCACCGCAGCCTTGACCTGCTGGGCTCCGGTGATCCTTCTACCTCAGCCTTCCAGTAGCTGTTACCACACCCGGCCAATTTTTTGATTTGTTGTAAAGATGAGGTCTCACCTAGTTGCCCAGGTGGGACTCGAACTCACAGGCTCAGGCAATTCACTCACCTCAGCCTCCCAAGGTGCGGGATTACAGGCTGAGCCACCGAGCCCAGCTTCACAGATATGATTTTATACTGATTTGCCTAATATTCCCTAATGGGATAATATAAATAATTGTGAATC
>NW_007085653.1:0-1813 GCF_000164805.1 Carlito syrichta
TCCAAAGACTCATATTAGAAAAGAAAAAAAATGTGCAAATTATTACCAGGATTTCTTTCAAGAAATTAGAAGCCGGACTCGGTGGCTCAGCCTGTAATCCCGCGCCTTTGGGAGGCTGAGATGAGTGAATTGCCTGAGCCCGCGGGATCGAGACCCACCTGGGCAGGCGAGACCTCATCTCTACAATAAATCAAAAAATTAGCTGGGCGTGGTAGCTCACGTCTGTAATTCCGGCTACTCGGAAGGCTGAGGCAGAAGGATCGCTGGAGCCCAGCAGGTCGAGGCTGCGGTGGCCAGGAGTGGCCACTGCACTCCAGTCTGGGCGACAGAGTGAGACTCCAACTCAAAAAAAAATTAGAAAAGTGAAAAGGAAATCTAGATAAAGTAATAGTAATAAATATGCTAAACAAAGTTAGCAAACCATGCAATAGCAAATAAAGTAAGAATGCTGTGAATATTTTATGTAAGTAAATTTAGACACATAGACAAAAATTAATCTTTAAAAAAATTTTCAAAAATGTAAGATGAAATGGCAAATCTGAATAGTAACAACTAAAGTTTTGTTACCTTAAATTCCAAGGTTTCAGATGGAAACTTCAGCAAACATTTAAGAAACAAACGCTCCCTATCTTATACAGCCTATTCTAGTACTAAAAAATTTAGAATACTCTTAGAGTTAGGTAAGTAATGTAATTGTGATAACAAAACCAGAAAAGGGCAGTATGAGGAAGAAGCATTATCAACTAATCTCATAGTAGTAAAGCAATGATAACTTTTTGTAATAGATGATAACAAATCAGTGGCAATATACACCATAGTTAAGATTTTTCTTTCTTTTTTATATTATAAATATGTAGGGTACAATTCAGGGTTAGGTATACAAACGTTGATTATGCAGTTACCCTTGTTAATGAGGTAAGGATTTTTCAAATAATATGTGTTCTGAAATCAGTAAAATTTATTAAAAACAAAAAATCATGAAAAAACTGGTTTTATATCACAAATGTTAGTATATTTTACTTTTTAAAAAATCTATATTTTCCCACATTAGGAGCTTTACAAGGGAAAGTCATGTAATATTTTAAGTAGTTGATTAAAAACAGCTGTTAAAATTTATCTTTATTATAATTAAATAATGTTTATTAAGCCAGGAATAGAACTTTTCATAATTGATAAATAATATCTGAAGGTAGTATATATAAACTCTTCAGCCCACTCAGAATTAAATTATACTTCTACCATATTACTTTGGAAAAAATTACGTAATATTGTTGTGCCAAAAATTTTTCACTCAGAAGTATATGATTTTATATATAAATTACTTTGAAATGTGTCTAAATAAATAGCTTAAAAGTACTAATCCATCCTAAAATTGCCAACCACACTGTAAAGTGAAGCCTGTGGTAGCTGTGAGTGTGCTACTGCACTCCAACCTGGGCCACAGAGTGAGATTTCCACTCAAAAATACAAAAACTAGGAACTCGTAGACATTAGGGGTCTCATAGTGGTTGTTTCTGAATGCAAATCAATTATTTCTTCATTAAGATATATTTTCCAAATTTGTAAATTTTTTTGTTGGCACAATTTTCTTAAAGCTTGCATTAGCTTTGGGCCCTCACTTAAAAACTGAAAGATCGGATAATAGCAACTAATCACTATACTGTTATTACTAGCTCACCTTCAAACTCTATCTTAAATTGAGGCATAAAAAGTTTACTTTATTAAAATCAGGATGTATGGCACACATTGAGGAAAAAAGGAAGGGAGAAGGGAAGGACTGGTAGAAAGAATGCATCTTAATGTTTGACTTGGG